>NW_023601851.1:3601644-3681111 GCF_014898055.3 Talpa occidentalis | reverse complement strand
AACATAATCACCTTTTCTCACCCAACAATCACACACAGTCACAGGCACATGCACACACAAAATTCTCACTTCATCCCTTACTTTTTAAATTAAGCACAATAACACACAGTAACCTCATTTGTTACCTTATCTCACCACAAACACACATTCAGAATCACTCCTCACCTAGTCACACAATCAATTTCTTGATTGTTTGCCTAGCCGCATGATGTTTTATTCCTCACTTAGCACATGAACACATCGAGTATGTTTGCTCATTCCTCACACACAGAGACACACAGTTCCTTCATTCCTCACTTCAACATGCAAACATACCAGTGACTCCATTTTCTCCTGGTCTCACACAACCACCTACTTTCTCCTTGTATTCACATAGACATACACACACTTACACAGGTGCTTCATTCCCTAAGGGGTCACACACATATGTGGGTACTATGTTTGCTACCTAGCATTTCATAAACACACAGTTACTTTTTCCTTACTTGTTCTCACAACACACCATAATCAATTTATTTCTTACCTCGTCTTACACAATTACTTCTTTCTTTAGTAGTTACACACATATGCTTCACAATTACGTCAAGTCATCAGAACCACATGTACACAAATACAGTCTTTTGCTTTTTATTTATTTTATTATGCATGCAAGAGCTGGGTGCAGGCCAGAGGTATGGAAGGGGTGAGAGGATTCACCAGAGAACAGAGTAGGGAGCAGAACAGGTGGATTGTACTTCCTTCACTTCTTCCTCACTTTGTTCGATCAGTACACCCACAAGAAATTATTTTCCTCTTCCCTAGTAAAATGATACAGTTCTATCAGTTTTCACCAGTCCCAAGTCCATTTGCACGATTCCTCATGTCAGACTGTCACACATGCGTTTATAGTTACTTCTTTCCTCATCTACTCTTTGACAGACACCATTTCTTCACTAGTCCACAATCACACAATTAATCTCATTCCCTGCAAGTCGCACATACACATGGATAGCTTCATTGCTTACTGAATTCACTAGTATAGCCCATTAATTCATTTTGACTTAGCCTGTTTGTCTGTCTGTCTCCTTAGAGACAGACTGCAGAATTACTTCTTCATCTAGCACTACACAGATATACTCACAATTAGCTCCTTACAGTCCTCCCTGGTGGCACAGGCACAGAGAGTTGAGCACAGTGCTGTAAAGCCGTCCACAGCCTCTGCAGGTTTAATCCTAGCTCTCTGGGATACCACATGGCGTGGCAGACCTCTCCTGTCTTGCCCACTGCTCCCCTCAACAGTGTATTTCAGTCTGCCTGCCTGTTCTGTTCCCCGCTCTCTTTCTGGTGAATCCTCTTACCCTCCCACACATCTGGCCTATAACCCTGGTTCTTGTCTGCATAAATAAATAAACCTTTAAAAAATTATCTCCTTACATAGTTTCTCCAACACACACATTCTCTTTTTAAATTTTTTAAGTATGCTGATATTTATTTATTTATTTATTTTAAAAATAAATTTTATTTCTGTATTCCCCATACAATTGCAATCCCTTATTTTGAATCCAATCCCTCCCCTCCCACCCCCCCATAGAGTGTGTCTTGTTTATAGTTGTTTGTTGATTTTGATATTTCTTCTTATAGTTATTTTTTCCTGGTCCCTTATTTAAGTTTCTAGATTCCTGCTATGAGGGAGACCATCCGTATTTTTCTTTTTCTTTCTGGCTTATTTCGCTGAGCATGATCCCTTCCAGAGCCATCCATGTTGCTGCAAATTAAATGAATTTATCTTTTTGAATGCTGAGTAATATTCTATGGTGTATATGTACCACGTCTTCTTGATCCAGTCATCTATTTTTGGGCATTTGGGTTGTTTCCAAAGCTTAGCTATTGTAAACAGTGCTGCTATAAACATAGGGGTGCAGGTGCTCGTTGGAATTGATATTTCTGTGTCCTTTGGGTAAATACCTAGGAGTGGAATTGCTAGATCCTATGGAAGCTCTATGTTTAGTAGGTCCAGAAATCTCCACACAGCTCTCCATAGTGGTTGGACCAGTTTGCACTCCCACCAAGCAGTGCAGGAGAGTTCCTATTTCTCTACATCCTCGCCAACATTTGTTGTTGCTAGTTTTTTTAATATGTGCCATTCTCACTGGTGTAAGATGGTATCTCATGGTAGTTTTGATTTGCATTTCCCTGATTACAAGTGATGTTGAACATTTTTTCATATGCCTGTTGGCCATTTGCATTTCCTCTTCAGAGAAGTTTCTTTTTAGCTCTTCTGCCCATTTTTTCACTGGATTCTTTTCTTTGTTGTTGTTAAGTCTCATCAGCTCTTTGAAGATTTTTGTGATCAGTCCTTTATCAATAGTGTTGTGTGCAAAAATGTTCTCCCAATTGGTGGGTTTCTCTTTGTTTGTTATTGTCTCTTTTGCTGTGCAGAAGCTCTTTAATTTGATGTAGTCCCAGCTGTTTATCTTTGCCTTCACTATCACTGCTTTGGGTGATGTGTCAGTAAAGATGTCTTTGTTGTGCATATCACGTAGTGTTTCGCCTATATTTCCTTCTATGTATTTTATGGTTTCAGGTCTTATGTCTAGTTCTTTAATCCATTTTGAGTTGATTTTTGTGTACGGTGTGAGGTAGTGGTCAAGCTTCATTCTTTTGCATGTAGCGACCCAGTTTTCCCAGCACCATTTATTGAACAAACTTTCTTTGCTCCAATGCGTAGTCTTTGCTCCTTTGTCAAAGATTAGTTGACCATAAATCTGTGGGTTTATTTCTGGATTTCCTATTCAGTTCTGTTGGTCCGTGTGTCTGTTCTGGTTCCAATACCATGCAGTTTTGATGATTATGGCTTTGTAGTATTGTTTGAAGTCTGGGCGTGTGATGCCTCCATTCCCTTCATTTTTTTTTTTTCAGGAGAGCTTTGGCTATTCAGGGTTTTTTGTGATTCCATATGAATTTCATCAATAATTGTTCTATTTCTTTGAAGAATGACATTGAAATTTTGATTGGAATAGCATTGAATCTGTATATTGCTTTTGGTAGGATGGCCCTTTTAATGATGTTTATTCTTCCAATCCATGAGCAGGGGATGTCTTTCCATTTCTTTGTGTCTTCTTCTATTTCTTTTAAAAGTGTTTTATAGTTTTCCTTGTATAGGTCCTTTACCTCTTTTGTTAGATTTATTCCCAAATATTTGAGTTTTTTTGTTTCGATAATAAAAGAGATGTTTTGTTTTTTTATTTCTTCTTCTTCAGATTTATTGTTTGTGTATAGGAAGGCTACTGACTTTTGCGTGTTGATTTGTATCCTTCCACTTTACTGAACTGATTGAGGAGTTGAATTAGTTTTTCTGTGGAGTTTTTGGGGTTCTCTATGTATATTATCATATCATCTGCAAATAATGATAGTTTGACTTCTTCTTTTCCTATTTGGATTCCTTGGATGTCTTTCTCTTGTCTTATTGCTCTGGCTAGGACTTCCAGTATTATACTGAAAAGCAGTGGTGAGAGTGGACATCCTTGTCTTGTTCCAGATCTTAATGGAATTGCTTTCAGCTTTTCACCATTGAGAATGATACTGGCTGTTGGCTTGTCATAGATGGCCTTTATGATGTTGAGGTATGTTCCTTGTATCCCAAGAATTTCAAGGGCTTTTATCGTGAATGGGTGTTGCACTTTGTCGAAAGCTTTCTCAGCATCTATTGATATTATCATATGGTTTTTATATTTCTTTTTGTTTATGTGTTGGATAACGTTGATTGATTTTCGGATGTTGAACCATCCTTGTGTCCCTGGCATGAATCCTACTTGGTCGTGGTGGATTATCTTATGGATACATTGTTGGATTCTGATAGCTAAAATTTTATTGAGGATTTTTGCATCAGTGTTCATTAGGGAGATTGGCCTGTAGTTTTCTTTTTTGTGTTGTGCTTGTTTGGGTTTGTTATTAGTGTAATGTTGGCTTCATAGAACGTGTTTGGTATTGTCCCTTTCTTTTCAATGTTTTGGAACAGTTTGTGAAGGATAGGCACTAATTCGCCTCTGAATGTTTGGTAGAATTCATTTGTAAATCCATCAGGTCCTGGGCTTTTGTTTTTGGGGAGGTTTTTGATTACCATTTCAATTTCGCTGCTTGTAATTGGTCTGTTTAGGTGTTCTATTTCTTCTTTATCTAGCTTTGGGTGATTGTAGAGTTGTAGGAATTTGTCCTTCTCCTCTAGATTGTTGAACTTGTTTCCATATAACTGTTCATAGTAGTTACTGATTATTCTTTTGATTTCTGCTGTGTCCGTTGTGATTTCTCCTCTTTCATTTATGATCCTATTTATTTGTGCTTTCTCCCTTTTTTCCTTTGTGAGCCTGGCTAGGGGTTTGTCTATTTTATTGATTTTTTTCGAAGAACAATCTCTTGGTTTCATTGATATTTTGGATTGTTTTTTTTGGTTTCAATTTCATTTATTTCTGTTTGATTTTTATTATTTATTTTCTTCTACTGGTTTTGGGTTTTTTTTTGTTTGTTTTCTTTTTCTAGATCTTTGAGTTTCAAGATTAGGTTGTTTCTTTGAGTTCTTTCTTGTTTCTTGATGTGAGCTTCTATTACTATATATTTTCCTCTTATTACTGCTTTTGTTGCATCCCATACATTTAGGATATTGGTGTCCTCTTTGTCATTCAATTGAAAGAATTTTTTAATTTCTTCTTTGATCTCCTCATTAGTCCACTGGTCTTCCAGTAGTGTGTTTTTTAATCTCCATGAGGAAGAAGAGTTCCTTGCATTCTTTTTATGGTTTATTTCTAGTTTGATGCCTTCATGGTAATAAAAGATGGTTGGTATGATTTCAATCTTGGTGTATCTGTTGATGTCTGTTGATGTTTGTCTTGTGCCCCAGTATGTGATCGATCCTGGAGAACTATCCTCCGTGTGCACTTGAGAAAAATGTGTACTCCGTTTTTTGGGGTTTAGTGTTCTATATTGTCTGTTAAGCCCAAATGTTCTAGGTCCTTATTTAGAGCTTTAGTTTCGTATTTTTTGCCTTGTTGATCTATTCATTGTTGATAGTGGTGTGTTGAAGTCTCCTACTACATATGTGTTTTCTCTGATATCTGTTTTCAGAGATGACAACAGTTGTCTGATATATTTTGGTGCTCCTTCGTTTGGTGAGTTAATGAGTGTTATTTCTTGTTGAAGTATTGTCCCCTTGTTCATAATGTAGTGACCATTGGGGTCTCTTTTTATCTTTTTGAGTTTGAAATCTGTTTTATCTGATGTAAGTACAGCTGTTCCTGCTTTCTTTTTTGGTTTTCATGGCAATTTTGAATTCTCTTTCTGGAAGGCTCCGAAGGTCTTCCAAGTCACTGTTGTTGCAAGCTGGTGCATGGTTTTCTTTTTGTGGTGTGTCTTTTTCCTGTGAGTTGCTAGGTTGTGTGTAGTTTTTCTCCTCCCTGTTGCCTGTTTTCTAATTTGCCCTATGCATTGGGACACTGTGTCGCTGGTACTGGCCAGCATCTTTTTGGTGTGCTCTTTCTGGGATTTCAGAAACTGGTGGTCCAAATGAGTCAAATACTGTTATGCCAGAAGTCCAGTGAGGCAGTGGTACTTTGAGTATGTTAATGGTCGCTGTCACAGAATATCTTCTCCTTCTGGGTTTAATCCATAGGTGTGTCTTGAAGTCCCACAGACTTCCCTGGAGTTGGGGCGGCTGGATTGCACTCTGGGCTCCAACTTCATGCCAGGTGGGACCTGTCTTGTGTGGGCCTTCAGCTCTCTTCTGGCTGCACAGGGAGCTTTCTCCCTGTTTCAAGCAGTCTTTATTGAAGGAAGGTCCCTATTCTAAAATGGCGGGTTGGAGACGCACTTTCCTGCATGCACGGTCTGCCCCAGGGTTGGATGCCTGCTCCCCCCTGGGCTGGGACTGCTGGCCAGAAGGGGCCTGGTGTTGGGGTGCTTCCCGGCTCACATCTGGCTCTGCAGGAGCCTTCTGCCCATTTCAAGCAGTCTTTATTGAAGGAAGGTCCCTGTTCTAAAATGGCGAGTCGGAGATGCACTTTCCTGCACATGAGATCTCAGAATTTTCTTCATTTTTAAGGCTGAATAATAGTCTATCGCTTATATGCCACATTTTGTTTTTTCATTTATTCCTCCATCAACACTCAAATTCTTTCTAGATGTTGACAGGTTGTGAGTAATGCTGATATGACTGTGGGCATACAGAAGTCTATTTGAGTCGCTGTTTTGAATTCTTTTGATTTTCCCTAAAGTGGAATTGCTCTGTCATCCATTCAGTTTATGCTTCATTTTCAAAGAAACAGCTAGAATGCTTTCCCATGGCAGCTGTGCCATAATATATTGTTCCTCAAATGACAGAATCATACTGAAGATAATAGAGCTTTTGTTTATTCACCATTTGATGGACATTAACAGTATTTTCACACTTGGCAATACTAAACCCTTCTACAGATGCCATCGTTTGGTGAAAATAGTGTCACGGAAGTCCAATTGTATGTGGGTCATGGACAACATGGCATCATTTGAAAAACTGGGTACACAACTAAGCTTATAGAAAATGGTGATTTTTACAATGCAGCAAGAAAGAAAGCGAGAGACTATTTATATTCCAAAGGTGAAACTAAAAACTAGCAAAGTAACAAATTTAAAAGTTCATTCAAGATCACTTCGAGTTCACTCATGGTGCAGGTGGGAAAAACCTAATTCTGTCATATCAATTTATTGATCTTTATACTATAAGCATATTTTTATGTAGTTTATTGTTTAATTGACAAAAGAAGAACTAAAAGTGGCTCGCATTCATCTAAATATTACTCAACATTCAAAAAAGATAAACACATGCAATTTGCAGCAACATGGATGGTGCCGGGAGGGATCATGCTCAGCGAAATAAGCCAGAAAGAAAAAGAAAAATACCGGATGGTCTCACTCATAGCAGGAATCTAGAAAATTTAATAAGGGACCAGGAAAATGAATAACTATAAGAAAGTGAAAATCAAAATCAACAAAAATCTATGAACCAGAGATACTTTTGTGGGGGTGGGTGGAGGGAGGGGAGGGATTGGGGTCAAAATGGGGGTTGAAATTGTATGGGGAATATAAAAATAAAATTTATTATAAAAAATAAATAAATAAATAAATAAAAGAGCACCAGGAAACCATTGATGAACTAAGAAATACTGTTGAGAATACATCACAGATGATGACTATTCAGAACTTGGAAAAATCCAGGACTGAATTACAGTGCAAGGTTTGTCTTCCCTTCTTTCCCTCCTCTGGCCCTTCCCTCCTTTCTGCTTTGAAGGAAAGATAAGCAGGAAGGGGTGTCTGGATTACGAATCATTCATTCACTCACTGGATTGTGTTTGCTGAGTGACTGGCATGGTGAGCACAGTCCTGGGTTCTAGGAACAAAGGAGACCCAGGTGGGCCAGGCCCTGAACATAGAGCTTCCTCTGTGGTGGAAGGAGGTCATCAGTAAATAGTCCCAGGAACAAGATGGCTGAGATGATGCCCATGCTGTGGAGGAAGCAAGTCATGGGGCACTGGAGGGTCACAACCTCTGTTAACAGCCCACTGTGTGCCAGGCATTGAGACTATGCGTCAAAACACGAAGTTTTTGTTTCTTCCCAATATAGGTGTATTAAAGTCCAGTTTGATAAATGCAGGATATGGTGTGCACAGTTACAAGCAGCACCACCAATTGTGGCAAAGGATTGTCAATATGCACAAATGAAAAATTGGGAAGGAGTGCTGGTGCTCCTCTGAGAGTGGGACACCCCTTGTTTGGGATATAAACTGATGGACTATGTGTTTTCTGCTGTAGATTTGGGAACTAGTTTGGAAATGAAGGTCTTTATGGCTGACTGAACTAAAAATTTGTCAGTAAAGCATAAGAATTAGTTCGCTTTGGATGAAAGCTGAAGAAAAATAATTATGACAGAATATGACTAGCAGAAAAGTCATGAGTATTCCAGCAGCAATCACGGGCATGAGTAAAGAGGGATTGTCATCCACACTAGGCCTAGAGGCCCCCAACCCATTGCTGGGGAGATGTGATGACCTCCAGGTGCTAACCTTGTGTTTCGTGACCATCCTAAGACCCCAGAGCCTCCTGAGCAGCAGGAGCTGCCTACTGGCGTGAGTGAGGTCGAACGGACCCGGGAGACAGTGGATGGACAGGTGACCTGGGAAGAACCACCCGGAACCGAGAATTCAGCCGTGCTTGCCAGCGTGGGACTGCAGGAGAGCCCCAGAGAAAGAAAATCTCCAACAGAGGAAAGAGACAACCTGCAAAGGACGAAAGAGACACTTGAAGCCGAATGTGAGCAGCTGAAAGAAGACAGTAGAGGGCCCGTGGCTGACGTGAGTGCCCACCCGTCCTCCCTCCCGAAGGGCATATGAGAAGTGAGTCTTTGGGGTTTGGGGCATCTGTCATTCGTGGCAGCAGTTTTCCCCACGTGTCTCATAGTGAGGAAGTGATTGGAAAGGGGACATTGCTCTTAAACACTTAAGAAATTATTGAAACAAAAAATGCTTCAGAGAAGACAGTTGTTTTCTTAAATATTCAGAATTACTTGCAAAAAACAGTGCTAAATTATATGAAATTAATTCAGCAAACCTATTTTCTTTCCTTCTTTTAAAACTGATTCTTATAGCTTTAAATACAGCACTGCCCTCTCCCTCATTGTGTCAGTCAAAAACCCAGGAGCCATCCTTCTCCCCGCTCACTCCCTAGCCTTGTGGTCTGAAGAGGGGTGTGGGGTGTGTGTGTGTGTGAGAGAGAGAGAGAGAGAGTGAGCGAGAAATCCACCCACTTTTCTCTCCAGTTGTCAACAGCCCCATCACTGCTTTCCCTGACTTTCTGCAAATAGTGTCCTACCTGGTCTTCCCCCATTCTGTCTTAATCTTCTTAGATTCTCTAACCCAATCCCATGCAATCTTTTCTTCATAAACCCTGGAATAGCTTCTCTTTGCCCTTGGGATAAAGACCAGACTCCCCATGTGGCCTGTGTGCCCTTGGGCCCAGGCATTCTGGCTTCTGGACTTGTTTCCCCCCATCTTCCTTCTCCTTGTGACTCCACAACTCTGGTCTCTGGCTCTCCCTCACCTTGAAGATGTCCTGCTCTCACTGCCTGCACTGTTTCTTGAGACCCCTTCACCTGGTTAGTGGTGTCAGCCTTCAGACCTCTACTAGTATGCCCCAGTCCCCAGGAGGTCCTCCCTGAGATTGCCGTGAGACCCTGGAGTGTCCCACCTGGGTCTGGTGGGATTTGGCACAGTATCTCTCCTACCCCAAGGGGGAAATCTCACCATTTGCTGTCCAGCCTCTGGTAGGATGCTGTGCGCCCTCAATGACTGCTAGCCAGCTGAGTTGTGGAAGCGCAGGAAGGCTGCTCTATGAATGAGCGGATCCCAGCTGGATTGTTGTAGGAAGTATCCTTATTTCTTCTCCCCTTGAATAAAATACAGACTCTGGATAGCAACTGTCTTATTTTATGATTTTCTTAAGGCCCAAGAAAATCAAGACCTGTCCTTCAGCATGGAAGAAAAAGGCAGTGAGACTGAGACAACAACGAGTGAGGAGGGGGCATCGGAGGCACCATTCAGAGTCGAGGGTGCAACTCTCCCGGAATTGGGGACAGGAAGGCTCAGCTTGTCACAGGGGCTGCAGGAAGCCCTTCAGGCTGAAAGTGACCAACTCATATATATATACTGAAATGTAAAAGAGCCCGAACACCCAAAACAATACTGACAAAAAGAGGAAGAATGGATGCAGCTCATTCCAGACTCCAGTCCATACAATAAAGCTCTAATACTTAAAGCAGCATGGCACTGGGGCAAAATCAGACAGGCCGGCCACCGGAATATAACAAGGGCCCAGGAACCCAACCTCATCAGGAGAGACAGTGACTCTACGACAGAGGAGCCAGAGCAGGCACTGGAGCAGGGAAAGTGGGGATATGGTGCTGGGAGAAGCAGACAGACACACACAGCAGAGTGAAGCAGGTCCTGCCCCACCTCCTACAGAAGAGTAAACTCAAGCAGATAAACGCCTGTTTCCATGTGTGACATCACCATTGCCATGCAGTAAACCTAAGGATATGACACCATGAGCAGAAACCTAAAATTTCCTACAAGATTAGAAGCAAATTATCCCAACAAAAGGGCATTTCTAATGTAAGTGCAGGGACAGGTGCTGTGGTGGAAAATAACCGCAGGATACACAATTTCAAAGACAAGTAAAGTTTCTCTTCCCGAAGGGCTGGTGACCCCCGTGTCACTCACTTCTGCTGGACATCCATTGTCTTTCTGCCCCACTCTCCTCCCTGGGGACCCTCCTGCCTCTCTCCGTGTCCCTTCATTCCTGCCTCAGGCCTTTCCGCATCCCCTTCACGCCCATACCCAGGGCCTCTCCGTGAAGGACACACAGGGGGAGACGGGCGACTGTCCAGCTGTCTAGACAGGGACTAGGGCACTGTTATCACTGATGGTGCCCACCACAGCGGACACGACAGGTGGGGAATGGATCCTGGACATGAGGATTTGTCTATTCACGTCCATAGAGGCGTGAGTCAGACACAAAATCACATCTGCACACCAAGTGTGATAATTACTTGCTGAGATGCACTGCAGGATGCTCCAATTAACACATTCAGGTAAACACACACTTTCCCTCGGGAGGAAGGTCCCTGAGGGCTGGAATCTGGACAGTGTCCAACATGTGGACGCCAGCTCCAGAGCTCAAAAGCCCAGCCCTGAGGCCCTGTTCTGTCCATGAGGCAGTGCAGGACGGGGTGGAATATCCTGTGAGTGCTCAGAGGATCCCCACGAGCCCTGACCATGGAGTGGTTGGGACGCCCTCTGTCTGTGCCATGGGATCAACCTCAGGAGAGAGACTTGACACGGCAGCGGGACCTTCCCCCCCAGACTGCAGGTATCTGCCCCCAGCCGTTTGCAGGGGAGAATCCACTCACACTTGCAAGTTTTCAGATTCGAGTTCCATTTTAGACTGGAGAAAGAGCACTCAAGTCCAAGTGTGGCCGCCTTCTGGAACCTAGTATCTGTTCTTTCTTGTTTGCGGCCGCAAAAACCGCCTCAGGCAGGTTCAAACGATTAATGCCCTCCCCTCTGCTGGTAGTTGAGAAGAAAGGGGAGTAGAAATCCTGCAGATCGAGGTGTTCTCGGGCAAGGAAACTGTTTTCTTCCTGAAATTTGCAGTTCCTTCTGTTCCCTAAGGTTCTCCCTGTCCATTCTTGTCTCGTTTTAGACTGCAACAATCCCTGCTGTCATGTCGCAAGGGATCCTTTCTCCGCCAGCCGGTTTCTTGTCCGATGAGGAGGTCGTAGCCTCCCCCGTGTTTGAGTCCACCGCTGCAGATTTGGGGTCTGTGGTACGCAAGGGCCTACTATCAGATTGCTCTGTCATCTCCACCTCCCTAGAGGACAAGCAGCAGGTAAAGGAGCGAGACCATCTTTCTGTTCAGCCTAGTAGTTGTAAATACTTGTTAATATGAGCTCAAAGAACAATATCTTTCCCCTCACGATAGACATGCAAGCCATAGTTGATATTACATCCCAAATTTCCATTGAATTTAATGGCAGTACGACCTTGTGCAAATTAGTTAACATCTGGGCCTCATGGTTAGGCCACCACCCAAGTACCAATAACCCTTCATTCAGCCTTTGCTTGCCCACTCCTTCCCCTTTGGTAACCTCAATGCTGCAGTCTTATTCCAAAGGTTTGTATTAGTTTTGTCTGTTCCTTTTCTGTTTCATTATGTTGCACATGTGAATAATATTATTTGTAAAAACCAGAATTCTTAAGGGTCTGAGACATAAATTTGAGGCCCCTCTCTGTCTTCTTTGCACTAGGAACAACTCTCCTGCTACATCCCCTCATCCCCAAAAAAATGTATGCCTGTGCCAAGTTCCTCTCCACCCCCTCCTTTGTCTGGACTGCTGAAACAGACACACTGACAGATGAGAGCCCCGGCTACTTAGCACTTATTCCTACCTGCAGCTTCCAAACCAGCTCTGTTTCAGGCCAAGTTCATAGGGGCTGGGGCTGCCATGGTAGGGGTGGCTGGCCCTGGGGCTAGAATTTGGAATGTTTGGCAGCCTCATCATTGATTATGCCAGGAACCCTTCTCTGAAGCAACATCTCTTCTACACCATCTTGGGCTTTGCCCTCTCACAGGCCATGGGACTCCTTTGCCTAGCGGTTGCCTTTTTCATTCTTTGCCATCTCCACTTAACCACAGTTCTCTCTCTCATGTCTTGTCTGCCCTGTACCTTTTCATGTACTTCCCCAGGCAGCCTGGGGAAAGTGGTTGACTCACGGTTTGATAGGGAAGACAAATAAATATTGTATTAATAAGATGTTATTAAAAAAAAATTAGAGCACGACAGTGAAAAATGCAGAACTACTTGTCCATGAGAACTAGTATTTACACTCCCTTAGTAAAATACTCTCAAGTGCATACTCTCAGTTTGTCCCGACCCGCAGGATTCGGAGGCACGAAAAGAGAAGGGCTGAGGATTGAAATGAGGGGCTTGACAAATTGACGCTAGCGTTTGCTTCTTTATTTTTCCTTTTTCCTTTTCCTACTTTTACATGTTTTTTCCTTTCCCTGTCCTACTACCTTCCCTGGCCTTCTCTACGCTCCTCTCTCAGTACGTTTCTCAGTATCCTCTCTCAAAGTCTCTACACAGTATCCTTTCCACAGTCTCCTTCTCAAGGTCTCCTCGCCTCATCCTCTATGCAGTCTCTCTCCTTCTCCTCTACGCAGTCTCTCTCCTTATCCTCCACGCAGTCTCTCTCCTTCTCCTCCACGCAGTCTCTCTCCTTCTCCTCCACGCAGTCTCTCTCCTTCTCCTCCACGCAGTCTCTCTCCTTCTCCTCCACGCAGTCTCTCTCCCTATCCTCCACGCAGTCTCTCCAGTCTCTCCCGTGGTTCCCTTCTTATCCCCCCCGCTCCTCCCCTCATACCTCTCAGTCCCACGTGATTTTCCGGAAAACACAGTGGTTTCTCCGAAGGCAAAACAGAAACCGAAACTTAACTTGCGAGCATGCGCAACACGGCGCATGCTCCATGTGGCTCCGGACATTTGCGAGCATGCGCAACATGGCGCATGCTCCATGCGGCTCCGGACATCTCCCCCTTTTTTCTTTTGAATGAGATACCTGGCCTGTCTTAGGTTGGCATATCCTGTAACCAGCCTTACCCGTCTTTGCTAATCCGGCGCACTTGGTCTGGACCGCTGTCTTAGGTTGGTCTGGACGGGCTACGCTCTTACCCGTCTTTGGCTCACAGGTTCTCTAGGGCTAAGTTGACCCATCAGGATGCCACTGGGGAGTCCTGGTCAAGTACCATGGCGCCAAGTACTTGCCTGACCACAATAGCCGTTTTTTGTTTCGCTTCCGTAGCCGACGGAGAAACCATATGCCGAATGCACAAACAGCAACTCTGGGAGGAGTCCTCTAAACCAGGCAATGAGACCCTTACTCGAAACAGGGTAACCCGAGTGTTGTTAACAGTTATGAGCTATCTCGCCAATTGAGAGGTCAGGTTCAGGAGCTGGTGGTTCTAAGGTCCTCTGATTACACTATTTAACCTATTTTCTTCCATAAACATATTTTTCACCATAATAGGAATTACACAAATAAAACTGTACAAAAAGTTACAATGCATGTGAGTGGTTAACAAAAGTGTGTCTATCTCTTCTTACATGAGCTAACTGCTGACTAAGCATAAAAAGTCCATTCTGCAAATGTCCATTCATATATTACTGTGTTGACAACGCAAAAGCAACACCGGCAGCTAAATTGTCCATAGTGTCCATATTTACAGCAGCTTAAGTGACAGCAACGGCGGCAGCAGCCGCAGCCGCGGCCTCTGCTATTGAAACGGCAACAATAGCTGCAGTGATGCTAAAATCACATCTCCTCCTAGGTAGAACAGGGGAAAGGTGTGCAGAAACATCCACGGGCATGACTAAAATAGAAGGTAGACAATGATCATCGCTCTCTCCGCACTCCGGGCCCAGGAGGCAGAGGGGGGCAAGTCTCCGCTGAACTGCTCAACCCAGTGGCATCTCCTGCATTATTGGGGAGGACAAAAAAGAAAGGAGGGGACAGACAGACAGCAGCAGACAAACTCTATAATCTATTGTTCTGAATACTAACAAATTATTCAATGGTAGAACTAATGTTTACAGAATAAATGCTATTAACTAATTTCACCTCACCCTGGCCCAACGGGGCACTATCCAATGGCTTGGAAGCCAGACCAATACTAAGATTAGTGGCAAATACTTGCGGAAAAGTGGACTCATGATGATCAATGAGGAGCAAAAACGGCAGCTGATGCACAATCGCCCATCGTACTAACATCTGGGACGCTTGTGTCATCAATGTTAGCAGGGTCAGGTATATTGACAAACCGAACCAATCGAGCAGGAACCCATCGGGGTGCTTCTGCATCCTGTGGGAAAAGACAAATGCTGCCTGGAAGCTGTATTAATACTGGCACGGGTGGTTGCCACTCATTATTAACTGGGTCCTTCCATCTCGCTTGCAGCATCGTGACCTGCCGAGGGTCTGGCAACCAGTGCCGATCAGCAACTGACTGCCCCTGAGTATCTAGGGTCAAAAAATTAAGGGTAAAGAGAGCTGTAGTCAAACGGTCCCTGGGGGAGTGTTCTCAGAGGTGGCGCAGGAGGTGGCTCCCCAGGTGTTTTCCATCTCCTTTTACGCTTCCTTGGCTTATAACAACTGAGGCCTTTCTCATCCTGTTCCTCGTCTCCTCCCGACTCATCAGTAGAATCATCTGGAGAAGGGGCTGTTGTTATTTTTTGAGTAGAGGAAGGGGGACTTACCGATGTAGAACTCTTAATGGAACTTCTATCTTCTTCCTCCGTTTGTCTCGCTGTCCTGACGGCCTCAGTGGCTAACTGAGTGGCAGCAGTGCCACCGGCATTAAGAGCATCTCCCAGCACTCTCCAGACCGTCAAAGTAGTGCCAGGAAGAGACTCAAGGCCATATAATTGCTGATGCAAGACAATATCTCCTTTCACCTTATTCCAATTAAATTGACCTGATCCTGCTTCAGAAACCATTTACTAGTAATACTAAGGGTCTCTACAAATCCTTTAAGAATTTTTCTACTGAGAGGAACCCCAAACTCTTTTAGGAGAGCTTCCAGGGAAATAACTAACTGCCCCTTGGACATTGAATTGCCCATGCTCCCAGCTACCTTACCTTACTTTACTTTACTTGCCGGCTCACCACAGCTGGTCCTTCAGCGGTTCCTTCATTCTTTTTCATGCCCCACGTTGGGCGCCACCTGTCCCGACCCGCGGGATTCAGCGGCACGAAAAGAGAAGGTCTGAGGATTGAAATGAGGGGCTTGACAAATTGACGCTAGCGTTTGCTTCTTTATTTTTCCTTTTTCCTTTTCCTACTTTTACATGATTTTTCCTTTCCCTGTCCTACTACCTTCCCTGGCCTTTTCTATGCTCCTCTCTCAGTACGTTTCTCAGTCTCCTCTCTCAGAGTCTCTACACAGTATCCTTTCCACAGTCTCCCTCTCGAGGTCTCCTCGCCTCATCCTCTACGCAGTCTCTCTCCCTAACCTCTACGCAGTCTCTCTCCTTCTCCTCCACGCAGTCTTTCTCCCTATCCTCCACGCAGTCTCTCCAGTCTCTCCCGTGGTTCCCTTCTTATCCCCCCTTGCTCCTCCCCTCGTACCTCTCAGTCCCACGTGATTTTCCGGAAAACACAGTGGTTTCTCCGAAGGCAAAACAGAAACCGAAACTTAACTTGCGAGCATGCGCAACACGGCGCATGCTCCATGCGGCTCCGGACATAAGTTAATCCTGAGGGAAGGATTATTGTTATTTCTGCTTAACCATGAGAATCAGCTGTTAAATAATGCACACAAGATTGTACTGCCATTAACTAGGTAGAATGTACATTCAGGTTGTAGTATCAACCATCATTTCCATTTATGGAGCCTTTCTTTCTGTAAGCTGGAGTTTCTCAGCTACAGTACTATTAACATTTGGGGGTCAAGTAGTTCTTTGTTACAGAGGGCCGCCCTCTGCATCTTAACATGTTTATCAGGATCCCTGTTCTCTACTGAGAGTGAGTAGCACTTCCCTAGAAACCTCTACTGGACTTAGCTAAATGTCCCTTGGGAGACTTAGAATTCTGTTTTACAAAGTTTCTTAACAGCAGGAGCCTTAACAGCAGGAGCCTTGACAATGTCTTTCACTATGAACTACTGGAGCCTCTTTGAAATTCCTGGGTCATAAAAAATTAGAGTAGACATTCTAAATATCTGTTGAATGAATGAGGTGGATGCTATTATTAACCCCACTGTACAGAGGAGGAAAGTACGGCAGCAAAAATTAAAGAACTTTTTCATGGTCTCATAGTTATTAAATGATGGAATTGGGAGTGGAATTTAGCTGTGTCTGCCTCCCTGGTGCTGAACTACTCCATAATATCACATGCTGATTTTTATACCAGTCAACCAGCTCTTAGATATGTTGTGGCAAGCCAGGTTCGCATAATACTGAAAGACAGGGAAGATTGGTAAAGTAGTAGAAAAGTTGGAATATTCATGGAACCATAGACTAGCTAGACAAAGACATTTTAAGTAGAATGGGTATAATGTTAGCATGATTCCCAGGAATTGTGCTTTGTTTGCCCATCTGCTTAGAGATAACTGCTAAGATTTATCTGTGGTTCTGGTTGGAATTCTGCCACAGGTTCCATCTGAGGATAGTACGGAGAAAGTGAAAGTATACCTGAGAGTCAGACCTTTCTTACCTTCAGAATTGGAACAGCAGGAGAATCAGGTAAGCATCTGAGGGGAGAGAATTCAAGGTGAAAAGATGCAGTGCAGAAAATGTTCCCACAAATGTTCACTTCTGTAAAAATTGCGTCGTTCCCATTCTCAGGGTTGTGTCCATATTGAGAATGTGGAGACTCTTATTCTACGGGCACCTAAAGACTCCTTTGCCCAGAGGAGCAATGAGCGGGGAATTGGACAAGCCACGCACAGATTCACCTTTTCCCAGGTATTGAGGTGCTGAGCTATGGAAAAGGGGCAAATTATAGTGGCAACTTACTCCCTCTTTAGAAGGAAGCGTTTTTTTTTTTAATTTATGCATAGAAGAACTGGGGGTGTAGGCCAGAGGTTTAGGGGAGGGGAGTGAAAGGATTCACCAGAGACAGAGTGGGAACCGAACAGGTCAATTTACTGAAATACTCTGCTGGGGGGAGCAGCGGGCGAGACAGGAGAGGTCTGCTGCACTATGTGTGTCAGCTCCCTGGCCGGGGATCAAACTCATGCTGCAGTGGCTGCCGACAGCTTCCAAGTGCTGAGACTTAACCCCTTGTGCCACCAGGGAGGGCCCTAGAAGGAAGCTTTTTTTACTGAGTCCCTTAAGATGCGTGTCTACAATTTTGAGGACCCTTTTCATGTGCTAAACAGTGTCAAGTATTTCATGTACATTAATTCCTAACAGTTGTATTACCATTATTGTTATTGTCCCTATTGTCCTGACAAAGATACTGTGGTTCAGTAAAAATAACGTTGCTGAAGCAATGTAAGTTATCAGTAGTAGAGTTAGGATTTGTTTGAACCATCCATCTCTAAAACCCATTTTTGAGACCATTAAGTTGTCCCATAGTGTATGCAGCATAAGACTTAGTAGATAACATCCCCTATTTACTGATTTAGATAAAAGAGCGGGCAGGGTGGTTGAGTCCTTAGTATTTTGGGAGCAACTGGTACAACAGTGGGAAGTAGTGGCTTAACTCATCTCCAGAGCCAACCATCCAGGAAGGGATGCATCTGCTGGCTCTGCACAGATATGGAGTGGAAGAAAAAAGATGGGACTCTCAGAAATTTTATCTGTGTCTAGATATTTGGACCAGAAGTGGGACAGGCATCCTTCTTCAACCTGACCGTAAAAGAGATGGTGAAGGAGGTACTCAAAGGGCAGAACTGGCTCATCTGTACATATGGAGTCACCAATTCAGGGAAAACCCACACAATTCAAGGTAAGTAGTAAATCTCACAAAATTGCTGATTGGCCTATAATGTGTGATCTATTATCTTCTGATGCTGCCAGTTAGGGGAGAAAGAGCTTTGCCTCAATTGTCTTTCACATGTCTCCAGGTACCATCAAGGATGGAGGGATCCTGCCAAGGTCTTTGGCTCTGATTTTCAATAGCCTCCAAGGCCAGCTTCATCCAACACCTGATCTGAAGCCCTTGCTCTTCA
The DNA here is from genome assembly GCF_014898055.3 of Talpa occidentalis. NCBI lineage: Eukaryota > Metazoa > Chordata > Mammalia > Eulipotyphla > Talpidae > Talpa > Talpa occidentalis. The sequence continues at coordinate 3,662,823 of NW_023601851.1, read as the reverse complement.
ATGAGGTAATCTGGCTAGACAGTAAACAAATCCGGCAGGAAGAAATGAAGAAATTAGCCCTGCTAAATGGAGGCCTCCAAGAGGTAAAGTTGCTTTCCTTGGGGGTGAGGGTAGAGGGGCAAATCTCCACAAAGTTTTGTGCTTATCATCTCCCGTGGTCCCTCCAGGAGGACCTGTCCACGTCCTTGAAGAAGAGCGTTTACATTGAAAGTTGGCCGGGTACTAGCACCAGTTTTGACAGTGGTATTGCGGGGCTCTCCTCCACCAGTCATTTTACCAACAGTAATCAGTTGGATGGTATGTATCATGACTGGGCTTTGTCCTAGGTAAATTCCTGCCCCTTCCTCTAAAAGCTGCCAGGATTACAATCTGACCTCCACTTTTTGAGGCCTCCATGGACCAAGGGGGAGATGGAGTACCCTAAGGTTGATACCCTGTACCTTGGCTTCTTCCCCAGAAACAAGTCACCGATGGGCACAGCCAGATACTGCTCCCATAAGTGTCCCTACAGATATTTGCTTCTCCATCTGGATTTCTTTCTTTGAGATCTACAATGAACTACTTTATGACCTGTTAGAACCGCCTAGCCAGCAACGGAAGAGGCAGACTCTTCGACTATGTGAGGACCAGAATGGCAATCCCTATGTGAAAGATATGGAGCAGCACAAGGAGGCTGCCTTGAACCCTGGAGGGAACTTGGAAAGAGACAAGGTGTTCCTATCTTATGCATGCCCCTCTCTCCTTGGCCTCAGATCTCAATTGGATTCATGTTCAGGATGCTGAGGAGGCCTGGAAACTCCTGAAAGTGGGCAATAAAAACCAGAGCTTTGCCAGCACCCACCTGAACCAGAACTCTAGCCGCAGGTGAATGGGTTGCAAGAGTAAACCTTTCTTGCTGTGTTCCTGAAAAATAATAGTCTCCCACCTGGTCATGTAAGCTGTGCACTGACATTTCTTTTTCTTAACTATCAGTCATAGCATCTTCTCAATCCGGATCCTACATCTTCAGGGGGAAGGGGATCTAGTCCCCAAGATCAGCGAGTAAGTTTTTCCATTTAGAGATCTGGGCTTCTTGGCCATAAAGGGTACTGGGAGGGAGAGGGAGGTCCTCAGAAGAATTATCTGTTATGTTAGATTCTTGTTGCCCTTCCTTGGTTAGAGATTCTTGGTGGGTTCTCTCCTGCCCAGAACTATATATGAAGAACTGGAAGGCTCCGAACATACAATCCTCATGTCAGATTCTGCCTGGCATCTTTCTAGGTTGTCACTCTGTGATCTGGCTGGTTCAGAGTGCTGCAAAGATCAAAAGAGTGGTGAGCAGCTGAAGGAAGCAGGAAACATTAACACTTCTCTGCACACTCTGGGCCGCTGTATTGCTGCCCTGCGCCAAAACCAGCAGAACCGGTAAACTTTTGACTACAAGCTGTGGTCCAGTGGTCTGCAGTTTGCAGACCTCTGCAATTTGCTGAAGCATCTTGGTCACCACTAGGATATACCCAAGGCTGGAGTTCTTTTCACAGATCTTTTCTCTCTGGTTCCTTGCCAGGTCAAAGCAGAACCTGATTCCCTTTCGCGACAGCAAGTTGATTCGAGTTTTCCAAGGCTTCTTCACAGGTCGAGGTTGCTCCTGCATGATTGTCAATGTGCATCCCTGTGCATCTGCCTATGATGAGACCCTTCATGTGGCCAAGTTCTCAGCTCTTGCCAGCCAGGTAAGAAGTTGTAGGTGGATGATTTGCTTGCTTTGAGCTGGTACTTTTATTTAAAGAAGTTATTAGGTACTAGTTATGAATTCAAATTTTTCCCCCACTAGCTTGTGCATGCTCCACCAGTTCAACTGGGATTCCCATCATTGCACTCATTCATCAAAGAACACAGCTTGAGGGCATCTCCCAGCTTAGAGACAAGCGCTAAGTTAAACCCGGGGCTTGATGAGAACATTGAAAATGAAGTTGACATCTCTATGTATGGCAAGGAGGTAAGAATGCAAGAGCTTGGGTGCATCAGCTTGATGGCTCACATTTTTCATTCTGCATTCCAGAAGGATCTGTGCCTATTTGGGGCATGGGCATCTGATGCCTCTGATTCATGTGTCCCAACTAGGCGCTCCTACAGGTGGTGGATGCCATGAAAACACTGCTTTTGAAAGAACGGCAGGAAAAGTTACAGTTGGAGATGCAGCTCCGTGATGAAATTTGCAATGAGATCATGGAATAGATGTGACAACGAGAACAGTGGTGCAGGTACCAGCCAAGTGACCTCTCTTGGTCTGTCATCTGGATCAACAGATGGGAAGTAGGGACTAGGGTGGAGTTGGACCTCAAGAACTATCTATCCTCCAAAGTCACTCCTTATAATCTTTTTTTTCTCTTTTCTACTTTCTGACAGTGAACATTTGGACACCCAAAAGGAACTATTAGAAGAAAAGTATGAAGAGAAATTAAAGATCCTCAAGGAGTCACTGACAAGTTTTTACCAAGAAGAGCTGCAGGTGAGTTGCCCTGAACCAACCCCACCTACCTGCTTAGACCCCCATCTGAGGTAAATAGATTTTACCTGAAGTAAATAGATTTTATAAACTAGTAGCGCCAGGAATATATAACTCACTTTTCTCTGATCTCCTTAGTGTACATGTGTCATCTATGTTTAGTGAATTAAGGGTTTGGTTAGCTAGGAAATGGTAAAAGTGCTAACAAACAGGCTTTTAAGGCATGAGTATAAGGGAAGGCTTTGTTCATTTGTTCAATTATTACTGCAGTATGTGTTGGACTGTGGACGGAATTGTGCTTTCTACTTCCCTCTTAGGAGCAGGATGAAAAGATTGAAGAGCTAGAAGCTGTCTTGCAGGAAGACAAACAGCAGCCAATGACCCATCAACAATCAGAGTCCGAATTGACCCTACGACGGTCACAGAGATTGATGGCTTCTTCCTCCAGCCAGCAGCTTCAGGAAGTTAAAGCTAAACTGGATCAGTGCAGAGCAGAGCTAAACTCTACCAAGGAAAGTATGGAAGGAGAGAAGGCAGGGACCATAACAACGGTTCAGGGAACAGCTGCTCTTCAAACACTAGCTCCAACATAATTTCCTTAACTGAGGGCTACATCCTCAACTTTTCACTCTAGGATACATGTGGCCTCACTTTTAATATTTGCTCAAGCTACTATTACCTAAAGAGGCAAGTCCAAGGCTAGAACACCTACATATTAAAGTTCTCTTTTTTTCCCTCAGAGCTGCAGAAGTATCAGAAAATGTTAGAACCACCACCCTCAGCCAAGCCCTTCACCATTGATGTGGACAAGAAGTTAGAGGAGAGCCAGAAGGTAAGTCCCTTTCTGTTACCAAAGCTCTTACCTCAGGCATTTCCCAACACTCAATCCTGGTTCATATGAGGACAAGATGTTATTTTGTTCACATTCCTGGAAAGCGGCTACTTCAATCAGCTATCTAGTCTTGTAATTGTCTTCTCTTCAAATGGTCATCTGACTCCTCCAAATCATTATCCTAGTTTCTTGGCCATAGTCTGGTTCCTACCCCTCCTTTTTCAGAATATAAGGCTGTTGAGGACAGAGCTTCAGAAACTTGGTGAGTCTCTTCAGTCAGCAGAAAGAGCCTGTTGCCACAGCACTGGAGCAGGAAAACTTCACCAAGCTCTGACCACCTGTGATGACATCTTAATCAAGCAGGTTAGGGCAGCCTTTTATCCCCTTCTCTCTCATCTGTCCACTCCAGAGTATATGTGAGGAGAATGAGAAGCAGATTTTTAGGATGATCACACAGTGAGGGGAGTTTTTCTTCCTATAAAATTAACCATTCATTAAGCACAAGGTATTGTGCTAGTCTATAGGCATTTTTTATTACAACAATCCTAGAGAGGTGGATTATATCACATTTCATCTAAAATGCTTGTACTATAGGAAACCGATATTGTATGTATCACTAAAACAAAATACAACTAAGCTATAACATTTGTCATCACTAACATGCTTCCTGATTAGAGATGATAAAAAAATTTTAATGTACATCTTAGACTAGACACAGCATTTGATACCTAGGAACTAAGGCTCTTGAAAGTTAAGTAAACTTATTCAAGCTCATACCATTCACCTTCAGTGTTAGAAAATATCCTCCTAATGAGTGCCTTTTCTTTAGATTCTTAAAGAAAATAGCCCCTATTCATATAAGTTCTGATTTAAAAAAAAATAACCTTTGTAGACACAGTTGTTAGTAGCCAGTAGTTAAGGACATATGTATTACCTTCTCCTCTTGTTTCTTTAATGCACCAGACACAGATTATTTTCTAAAAATTTGCCTATCTTATTAGGATCAGACCCTGGCTGAGCTGCAGAATAACATGATGCTAGTAAAACTGGACTTTCGGAAGAAGGCAGCCTGCATTGCAGAGCAGTATACCATGCCAAAACTCCAAGGCCAGGCTTCTTCTACCAAAAAGCACCTTGGAGCCAACCAGGAAAATCAGCAACTAAGCCAGCAGCCCCCCGGGAAGAAACCATTTCTTCGAAACTTACTTCCTCGAACACCCACCTGCCAACGCTCAACCAACTGCAGTCCTTATGCCCGGATCCTGCACTCACGATGCTCCCCTTTACTAAAATCTGGGCCTTTTGGCAAAAAGTACTAAGACTGTGGGCTAGGAGAGTACTCGTTGTTCTTGAGGTGGGAAAGCTGCTCAGCTTAAATAGGTCTCTTTCAAGCTAAAATGGATACATATTTTGCTATGGTTGTTTACTGAAACTCATAAACCTCAGTTCCTTTTAAACTTGTAGATTTCATTTAGGTGTGAAAATGTTAGGTATTTTTTACACAAAGACTAAAATTATTTTGGGTATAGTAAAAATGCCTTTGGAATGCTTTTCTTTAAATATTAATATACTGTTTCAATTTGGCATTTATTAAATTGTTCTTATGATGTTACTCAGACACAGTTGTTTACAAGTCAATTTACTTCAGAATGGCAATACTCAACCTAGGTTTTTTTTTTTTTAATGTATGTATCTTTATGTCAAGAAAATGATTAAACAAATGTTTTCTTCCATTTAACTGAGCTTCTGATAAGCTAAATCAAATCACAAAGTCTTATCAAAGTTCAAATGGTCATTAGCACATTTGCCTTAAGGTAGAGAAGAACATGCCTCTGTTTGTTGAAAAAAACATTCCAATATAAAGTATGGGGGCCAGGAGGGGAGGGATTGGGGTCAGAATGGGGCACGTGCAGTTGTATGGGGGAATATAAAAATAAAATTTATTATTTAAAAAAAAATAAAGTATGCTAATTTGTAGCCTAGTTGATATAAAGAATCTGTTGTAACACTCCAATATTGCATGTTACAACCTAATAAACAAAGAACTCAACAAGACCACGGATCCCTTTTTGGTGATGGTGGTCAAAGATCTAGAGTCAAGATGTCAAGAAGTTTCTTTCTTATTGAATAGACTAAACATTATAAATTTTCCCACACAGTCTAATTTTTTTTTTTGGTTTGTTTGTTTTTTTTTTTTTGCAACCAGGTCCCTGAATAAATTTTCACCCTGTAACAATTTGTAGTAACACTGCTTTCAGATCTATTAAGTCTAAAACTTCTAACCTGCTAGCAACAGGACATAATCTATACAAAAAAAGATTTAGATTTCTAAGAATAAAGCATTTACATTAAATCATGATCTTAAAACTGATGGCAAGTAGAGAAGTTTATATGTCACTTGAAAATTAGTACAAACATATATTAGAGGACTTTCCACATAAAAGAATGGATTTTGGCTCTCAGATGTCAATAGGATATAATAGAAATTGTTAGCAATATTTAAGAGAACATACATAAAACCAACAGTTTGGGCAATGAATTCAGTAGGGTTAGACAATTTCAGGAATTATTGGGACTATAGAATGGCTACATTCAGTTTAGAAAATCCAGTGGAAATCTGATCTCATGCCCATCTCTTTATTAGCATACATGGCTATGTACTAAAATAATTCATCTATCATTTACTGATGTCTTGAGTCCAAATTAGGTTGCATTTTTCTTTCTCCCCCTGGAATTCTAAATTGCTTCTGTTGGACTAGCAGAGAGGGGACACCAACGTGGTTTGGAAATGATTTAGTCATTCCATTAGTGCTTCTTGACATGCAGCTATTCCTAATCACTTGCATTCTTTTTAAACTTTATAAGCATTCATATTACTAGCATGCAAATTATTATACACAATTGAAAATGTGACAGAAATCACAACCATATATTGAATTATTCATAAATCCCTACTGAAATGATACTTTTTCAGTTTCCCTTCACTTTTGCAATCTTCCCCTTAATCCATTGGTTAAAATTGAGTTGCCCTTGCTCAACTGAAGTAGGCATACTGATGACATGATTATATGCAACAGAACCATATAGGTTGAGTCCCTCTTCCTTAAACTCCAGTATACTGTGATGGAAAATGGGTGGGTTCCTCTCAGAAACAAGGAGCTCTCAGTTGCACCACTGAGTATTATTTTTTTCTCAGATTAGTTAAGGTCAAGATTATTGAAAGATGGAATCAAGGGGGCCTCCCCGGTGGTGCAGGTGGTTAAGCAAAGTGCTGTGAAGCTGTCCGCAGCCTTTGCAGCGCCAGTTTGATCCCAGCCAGCAGGCGAGGATCCCACATAGCGCAGCAGACTTCTCCTGCCTTGCCCGCTGCTCCCCTCAGCAGTGTATTTCTTCGTGAGTCTGCCTGTTCTGTTCCCCGCTCTGGCTCTGGTGAATCCTCTCACCCACCCATGCATCTGGACTGTACCCCCGTTCTTGTATAGATAAATAAATCTTAAAAAAAAAAAGATGGAATCAAGAGACGCAAAAGGAAAAAGTGGCTCACAACAAATAAGCATAGCTTTGCATCTGCTTTTTATATTGGACAACCTGATAGTAACTTTTGTAGGGTTTGATGAAATATATTTCTGATTCTTTTAGTCTACTCAATACTATATTGATTAATTATTGAGATCATCATGGTTGACACTATTATTTCAGACACAGGAACACATTGACTAAACTAGATACTTCTCTGGATGAAGCCACAAGTTTTGTTGACTGACGGTATCTTGGTTGACACATGCAGGGTATTCCATTGACATAATAAAAATTGAATTTTCACCTACTTTTGGCATCAGGACTGTAGGAGTTTTCAAGTTTGTAGGAAAATGTAGAGCAATATACCTATATATCACTGAGAAATTTTCTAATTTTCCACTAAATTGCATTAATCACGATTATAAATCCAATCTGTGATAGTACCACAGTTAAGACTTTTTCCTCTGAGGGCCTCTCCAGTGGCGCAGTGGTTGAGCATTGGGTTGCGAAGCTGCCTGCAGCCTCTGCAGCGCTGGTTCGATCCCTGGCCTCTGGGCGAGGGTCCCACATGGCACGTAGACCTCTCCTGCTGCTCACTGCTCCCCTCAGCAGTGTACTTCATCAGTCTGCCTGTTCTGCTCTGCTCTGGCTCTGCTGAATTCTCTCACCCTCCCCCGCTTCTGACTGTACCCTAGTGCTTGTATAAATAAATAAATAAAATCTTTAAAAGACATTTTCCTCTAAATCTCAGAAACATAAAGCCAAATTTTGATTGTATGAATGAGAACTGTGAAGTATTAACATTTTTGTACCTGAATTTTGAGATGTTTATTTTACAAGTAAGTATTGTTTTTGGATTATCACTCATTCCAATAAGTAATCTGATATACTTGAAAAATCTAATAAATAGAAGTTACAATAAACATATCAGAAATGCAGATGGTCATAAGAGAGGACTGTGAACATATGTATGCTAATAAGATGAATAACCTAGGAGAAATGAACAAATTCTCAGCAATACAACCTTCCAAGATTGAAAAGGAAGAAATAGAAAATCTACAAAAAGCCAAATACAATCAAAGAAATTGAAACAGCTATCAAAAGTCTCCCCAAAACAAAAAAAAAATGGCAGATGACTTAAGTAGTATGTCTACCTACCAAACGTTCTATAACAAATTTACACTTAAAGTTCTCAAGCTTTTCCAAGTATTGATAGAGGGAAGGCTTCCAAACACAGTTTGAGGCCACCATTACTCTAATACCGACTGTAAATTAGGATCTCATAAAAAACAAAAACAAAAACACAAACTACAACACCTTGATGATAACAGACCAAAATATATATATATATATACTCAGTGAATTTTTTTTAGGATTTGTTTATTTATTTATACAAGCACTGGGAGGGTGAGAGAATTCACCAGAGCCAGAGCGGGGAGCAGAACAGGCAGAAGGACCGAAGTACACTGCTGAGGGGAGCAGCGGGCAGCAGGAGAGGTCTGCACACCATGTGGGACCCTCCTCCGGTGGCCGGGGAGCAGCCGGGGAATCGAACGGGCACCGCAGAGGCTGCAGGCAGCTTAGCAACCCAGAGCTCAACCGCTTCGCTACCGGGGAGGCCCACTCAGTGAAATCTTATTAAAACAAATTCAACAATGGAGTAGAGAGATGATATATCATGGCCAAGTGGTATTTATTACAGTGTTACAAGGATGGTTCAGTATCTGAAAACTGATCCAAGTAATTTACCCATCAACAAAAGGAATGGTATAAACTATGTGATCACAGATACACAATATCAATAAATACAGAGAATGCATTTCCTAAAATTTAACATTATAATAAAACCTCAAAAAATAAGAATAGAAGCAAAATACCTCAACATAGCAAAGGTGATATGACAAACACATAAATAACATCAAAATTATCAGTGAGCAATTGAAATATTTTTCTTCTAAGATATGGTACAAAACAGGTATATCCACTTTCATCCCTTCTATTGAACTGTATTAGAAGTACTAGCTAGAGCAATCAGGCAGAAGAAAGCTATCAGTGAAATCCAAATCATGATATAATTAAAACTCTATTTACCAATGACATAATAAAATGCAGAGAAAATCCTAAAAACTCCACTATAAAAACAAATTGAAATGACTAATCAGTGGAATAAAAGAGAAAGTTAAATTACCAATGGACAAAAAATCAGTTACATACCTATGCATAAAGAATGAAGCAGAATAGGGCCTCCTCGTTGGCGCAGCGGTTGAGCGCTGGGTTGCGAGGCTGCCAGCAGCTTCTACGGCGCTGGTTCGATCCCCGGTTGCTCCCCGGCCACCGGAGAGGGTCCCACATGGCGCACAGACCTCTCCTGCCGCCCGCTGCTCCCCCTCAGCAGTGTATGCATTCATATAAATAGGTTATGTCTAATTAAAATAGAATGCAGAGACATATATTGGATTATTTTAATCATATTTACCTCTAGATATTTTCCAAAAAAAAAAATCCAAAGTACCAAAGACAGAAAGGGAAAAAAAAGAAAAACAAGTAAGTGACACGAATTATGTTTCACTTTGGATGTCCTTAGGATTTTGAATGTTACAAGAGAATGATTTCTGATCTAAATATTTAGAAAAAAGAAATAACTTATGATTATAAACTTTCCTAACAAAGCACTGAAATTACAAAATGACCAAGGAAACTGATATCAGAATAGTGACAAGTTTCTCTGAAGAAAGGTAGTCTATATGGACTTTCTCACCTTTTAGCGCGGCATGGGATGAAGAAATAGCTGCTATAATAGCTAATCACAATAAATCAGCTACAATTAATAAATATGTATAAACATGTTGAATAACATGACTTTATAATAGGGTTTCTCAGCCTAAATTCTATTGATATTTTGGGTTTTTTTTGAAGATATATTGTTATTTATTTATGCACACAAAAACTTAGGTGTAAGCCAAAGGTGCAGGGGCTGAGAGGATTCACCAGAGATGGAGTGGGGAGCAGAACAGGTGGATCTACTGAAATACACTGCAAAGGGAGCAGGTGGGGAGACAGGAGAGGTCTGTTGTGCCATTTGGGTGAGCTCCCGGCCAGGGATCAAATATAGGCCTTTGTAATGATAGTGATGAGACTTAACCCCTCAGACACCCGGGAGGACCTATTGATATTTTGTCCTGGATAATTTTATTGGCAACTGTCCTATATGTTGCAGTATGTTTGTCAGTTTCCCGACATTTACCTATTAGATACCAATGACAATCCCCCAAGATCTGACAAAAAAAAAAAGGCTTTCCAGGCATTGCCAAAATTTTCCTGGGATAGGGGAAAATTATCCATTGCTGAGAACCATTGATTTAGAATAATTAAAATCCAAGACACAAGAGGATTTCAACTCACTCTCAATCTTTGTTATTTTTAAAGCACTTCCAGGACTTACACTAATTTTTCAACAGAAAGATTGTGGAGTAGGGCAGGAAACCAGAGAAAGTCACTGTCAGTGATGCAGAAGACTTACACCACAGGAGGTAATCAATGCTACTAATGACAGACAGGACAAATTGACATTGTTGTCAGACTCCCCTCTCAGATGAAGGGAAAGCTGTGAGCTTCTCTAGAAGGGACAAACACCCACTTGCTCCCAGAACAAGTAGGGGAGAAGCAGAATCGAAACCTCTTACCCTCTTGGGTAAATGGGTAGGAAAACTTTGCCATCAGCAAAAATTCAACTGTGTTGAAGGAAGATTAGTGGATTACTGTCCCTGGTAATGATCCAGAAAACACACATTAAGTATGTTGCATGAAAACCAAACAGGGTTTCTAAGGACAATCATTTCTACCTTAGAAATGCTAAAGATTGAATGCAGTGTTTAAAAGTCATGTTAAAGGTTCAGAAATTTAGGGCTTCCCCGGTGGCGCAGCGGTTGAGCGCTGGGTTGTGAAGCTACCCGCGGCCTCTGTGGCGCCGGTTCGCTTCCCGGCTGCTCCCCGGCCACCAGAGGAGGGTCCCACATGGCGCGCAGACCTCTCCTGCCGCCCGCTGCTCCCCTCAGCAGTGTACTTCGGTCCTTCTGCCTGCTCTGCTCCCCGCTCTGGCTCTGGCTCTGGTGAATTTTCTCACCCTCCCGTGCTTCTGACTGTACCCAGTGCCTGTATAAACAAAACAAACAAACAAATAAATAAATAAATAAACATGTCTCTATTTAAAAAAAAAAAAAGAAATTTAAGATGACGCTAAATCTGAGCAGCCCAGTTGTGCAGTTTATAACATTTATGGAAGTAAAATGTATATAACAATAGCACTAGAGATGGGACAGGGTAATCATGAAGATATTATCATAAGGGTATTACACAGTTCATGAAGGAATACACTATCATTTGAAAGTAAACTGTGACAACTTAAATATATCAATTGTAAATACTAGAGCAAGCACTGAAATGTTTGTAATAGTTATTTATAAAACAGTGAAAAACAAAGCAGAGCCAAAAGCTCACTAAATGTCATTGATGTGAAAACCTACATCAAAATTCAGATATTATTATACTAGATAAATAATTAAGACATATCCTTATGCTATCTACAAAATTTCCTTTTCAAATACAATTTTTTTAAAAGATTTTATTTATTTATACAAGAACCAGAGTACAAACCAGATGTGCAGAAGGGTGAGAGGATTCACCAGAGACAGGGCAGGGAACAGAACAGGCAGATTGACGGAATGCACTGCTGAGGAGAGCAGTGGGCGAGACAGGAGAAGTCTGCTACGCCATGTGTGATTCTCCCCTGCCGGGCGGGATCGAACCTGCGCTGAAGAGGCTGTTGACAGCTTCATGGTGCAGCGCTCAACTGCCTGTGCCGCCAGGAGGCCCTCCTTTTCAAATATAAAGTATATTTAGGTTAAAAGTAAAATATATGAAACATTATGTAAAAAACAAAAATGCAAATTAAAATACAAGATATTGTTACATATTACTATTGAAGATAGATATTTCATATCATTAAATAGTTCAATAAATAATAAGTTATGGTTATTCTAAAAATATATATAGTATAGATTGAAAATTTATGTTTCAAAATTCATATATGGAAACTTAGTCCCAAATGTAATAATATTTGGAGGCAAAGTCTTTGATAGTTAATTAACTTCCTAACATACTGAAAAGACCATTAACATTTTGTTGTTGTTTTTATTTTTAAATTATTTTTTTTCATAGAAGAACTTGGGTGTAGGTAGAGGGGGAGACAGAGTGGGGAGCAGAAGAGGTGAAGTTACTAAAATACACAGCTAAGGGGAGCAGTGGGCAAGACAGATGTCTGCTACCCCATATGTGGGTTAACTCCCTGGGCAGGGATCAAACTCAGGTCATAGTAGTGATAGTGCTGAGATTTAATCTTTAGGCTACCAGGGAGGCCTCTTTATCACTGATAAGATATAAAACTCAAGATAAAACAACCTTGACATTATCAGATTTATTTCAGGAATTCAATAAATATTGTTTCAATATTTAACAACCAACCAATGTAAATTACCCTATTAACATACTAAAAAATAAATGATAATATTAATAATTACAGACAAACATTTGACAAAACTTAGCACATACACATTTTAGTAAAAGCTTTAAGCAGCCTAGGGATAAAAGGAATTTTCTCAGCCTGATAATAGTGGGAAACATGCTTACCTTATCACTTAATGAGGAGATACTAAATACATTTTCCAGAAACTCAAGACAATGATTTCACTTTAATTGCTTTCATTTAATATTTTACTGAAATTCTTAGTGAAATAATGAAAGGAAGGAAGAAAAATAAAGTCAAAATATTAAAATTAAGAAATTTTACTCTGTGTGTGCTTGTGTGTGTGTATGAGAGAAAAAGAAAATGAATATTATGTAACTTTTCAGATTAATCAATCTGTGGATACAAACTCAATAAATGAGTGCAAATTTCAGAAGAAAAATCAATAAAAATAAAATAAAATTCTATATATTAGAATTATAACAAAAACAAAAGCCAAACAATTTCAGTGATAATAGCATTAATAGAATACACTTAACTATCAATCTCCAGAAATATGTTAAATAATTGTGTATTAAAAATTACAAAATATTAATCAAATTAAATTAGATCAAAATAAAGAAAGAGACATCTACTGGGTTAACAGGCTAGAAAATTCAGCATTACTATTTTTTTCTAATTGGCTTATAATTTAAATGTATCCACAATGAATGCACCAACAGGAGGTTTTAGACAATTACAAGAAAATTTGAAATTTTATGTGGAAATGTAGATAACCCACATTAACCAAACAACTATCCTGTAATCTCTAATAATAATTTTAGTACATAATTGGCAAAGAGAGATACATATAGAGTAAACAGAATATAGATTCTAGAGTAGTTTATTGGAAGAAAATTTATTGAAGAAAATTTATTGAAGAAAATTCTTCAACAAATGTGCTGGATCAATTAAATATTCACATAAAAATGAGCCTCAACTTATGTTTTATAACACATATAAAATTCAAGTCCTGGGCCTCCCTGGTGGCACAAGGGGTTAAGCACGCACTGTGAAGCAATCTGCAGCCTCTGCAGCACAAGTTCAATCCCCTGCCTGCCAAGAAGCAACCCACATGGCACAGCAGACCTCTCCTGTCTGGCCTGCTGCTCCCCTCAGCAGTGGATTTCAGTCAGTCTGCCTGTTCTGTGTCACTCTGTCTCTGGTGAATCTTCTCACCCACCCCCCCAGCATCTCTGGCCTGCACCCCAGCCTTGTATGCATAAATAAATATTAAAAAAAAACAAGTCCTAACAGTGACACCAAAAACTATAAATATGTAGAATACGTGGTAGAAAACCTTTGTAACATTTAATTAGGAGATGAAGTATTCTGTGTGGCATGAAAATCAAAGAAAAAAGAATCAATTGTTCAATGCCAAATGTAATATTTCTGCTCTTCTAAAAGTGTCATTAAGAATTTGAAGTAGGGCCTCCTCTGGTGGCGCAGGCAGTTGAGCGCAGCACTGTGAAGCTGTTGGCAGCTTCTGCAGTGCCAATTTGATCCTGGCCTGTCAGCGAGAATCCCACATAGCGCGGCAGACCTCTCCTGTCTCTCCCGCTGCTCCCCTCAGCAGTGTATTTTGTTGGTCTGTCTGTTCTGTTACCAGCTCTGTCTCTGGTAAATCCTCTCATCCTCCTGCGCCTCTGGCCTGTACCCCGGTTCTTGTATGCATGAATAAATAAATCTTAAAAAAAAAAGAAATTGAAGTAATGGCCTCACTAGTGGACTAGGGTTACTGCTCATACTATCACTGCTTATCTATGAATTTGATCCTGGCCAGGGAGCTGACCTACATATGGCATAGCAGACCTCTACTGTCTCACCCTCTGCTCCCCTCAGCAGTGTATTTCAGTTGACCCCTCTGTTCTGCTCCCCACTCTGTCTCTGGTGAATCCTCTCACCCCCCTTCACCTCTGGTCTGCACCCCAGTTCTTTTAAGCAAAAGTAAATAAATCTTAAAAAATAAAATAAAAGAAGTTCAAACCATAACTTGGGAAAAAAATAATTGCCACACAATTTTTGATTACAAAAATTTTAAATCCAGAATATATGGAGAACACTGACAACTTAATTCAAAATAAATCCATTTTTAAAAAAAAAATAATAGATTTGAGTAGATAGCTAATAAAAAATGTGATGATAGGTATAGGGCAAGAAGACAGGCAGCAGGGCCAGGAGGCTCCAGAGGCAAGAGGCCCCCCAGTGCCCTGGGAACTTTTTTTTTAATTATTTATTTTTTTATGCATACAAGAACTGGGATACAGGCCAGAGTTCTGTGTGTTGGTGGGGGGGTGTGAAAGGATTCACTGGAGACAGAGTGGGGAGCAGAACAGGTAGATCTACTGAAATATGCTGCTGAGGGGAGCAACAAGCAAGATAGGAGAGGTCTGCTGTGCCATGTGTGTAGCTCCCTGGCTGGGGATAGAACTCATGTTGTAGTGGCTGGGAATAGATTCATAGGTTGCATCTTAACCCCTTGCGCCACCAGGGAGGCCCTGCCATGGAATCTTTAATATATATCTCTCTCTGTCCCTCTATCTCATCTTGTGTCTCACCATCCTGTCTCTATAGTCACACTGCTCATCCTCTCGTAGCCATAGATCATCTCTGAGTAGCACAGCCCTTGTATCCCTGGTTCAGGCGTTCCCACTCACACGTGCTCACACCCACACTTCAGGTGTCCACAATCAGGCAGGCGTGCACTGTGCCCACGCTCCCAAGCTCCTGCTGCATTAACAGGCTGATGGTCACAGCTGATAGCCACAGAGGCTAGTGTCATAAAAAACCTGATTAATTAATTTTCCCTAAAATGATAAAAAAAAATAAAAAAGTTCAAAATCTATTGTGAGATATTGTGAAATACATACTAGAATGGCTAATATACAAAGCCCACTAAATTTGAAAAGCTGAAAAAGTCTTCAGATCTGTTAGAAGTATTGTGCATTTTTGGTGGAGATACAAGACAGTGCAATCATATTGGTAATAAGTGTGAGTGACTAACATATATGTATATACATGCATGCATGTGTATATATGTTTGTTTATGTATGTGTGTACATGTTTCTTGTAGTCATTTATACAAGATAAAGAAATGCATCTGTTAATAGATGACTGGATCAAGAAGATGTGGTATATACACACAATGGAATATTATTCAGAAATCAAAAAAGATAAACTCTTGCCATTTGCAGCAATGTGGATGGAGCTAGACAGAATTATGCTCAGTAAAATAAGCCAGACAGAAAAAAATAAAAATATCCGATGGTTTCACTTATAGCAGGAATATAGGGGAACAAAGTAAGACATCAGTGTAAAAAAATAACAACAGTACTGTAGGGGCAGGAAGTGACACTGAACAGGTTTTCTAAGACCCAGCAGACCGGGTAAAGGAGGAGTCAGAATCCTCAGTGGTTTTTTGCAGGTCTTTTATTGGGGTTCACCAGGCATATGGCAGGAAGGGATGCTGGGGGCCGGGATGCTGGGGGGCCGGGAGGCTGGCAGGCCTCCCAGCCCCCATCAGGTCTTCACTCTGTGGGCTCTCCGGCCTTCTCTCGGCTTCTTCTACTCTTGCTTCTCGCTCAGCTTCTGCACAGCTTCTACTGGCGTCCCGTGACGCCGCCCTTAAAAGCACAGTCTTAGCCCAGGTGAATCCCACCTACATATGCCCACACCCTATTCCAGATGCCCGCCATTAGGCATGCATTCAGGACCATAAAGATCCATCATCTCTCCTGATGGCGGGAGGGCAGAAAAGCCTGACATTTTTCCTCCTTACCCTACAAATACAAAACACAACAAAGCAAAAACAGACAATTATAAATCAGAGACATCCTGCAGGGGAGGAGGTGATGGTGCACAGGTGCATTGGTGAAGGAAACTCTAGGGGGACTACAGCTGAGGGGGTGGGGGGAAGAAACATTGTTAAAAAATGAATAATGATGTAAAAATAATAAAAATAATAAAAAAATAAATTTTAAACATCTTAAATTTGAAAAAAAATACATTTGTTCACACAAATGTGAATGTTGGCAACAACTTTATTAACACTAAAGCAAAGCAAATCAGCCCAACTAGTCATTTTAGGGTAAACAGAGGTGATCAGGTTTTTCCATCCTCCCACCATTATCATCAATGATTGACACCTGTGGGCTTATACACATGCCTGATGGTGGCACTGGAGTGTGGTGTGGGCGTGTGTGAGTTGGCACACCTGAGCAGAGAGACAGCACATATAAGCTTGGCAGCAGAGGCTGGGCAGCAGAGGAGCATGCAGTGGAGTGCAGTAGAAACCAGCAAAGGGACCAGGAGACAACACCAGAGAGCCCAAAAAGAGTGAAGATTCCCCGGGGCTGGGAGGCCTGCCAGCCTCCTGATCCCCCAGCACCCCTGCCTGCTGTGTACCTGGTAAATCCCAATAAAAGCCTGCAAAGCCACTGAGGGCTCCGGAGCACCTCCTTTACCCTGGTCTGCTGGATCAGAAAACTTGCTCCGTGTCCTCCTGCCCTTACACATGCTAACTGAAATAAACTAGACACAAAAGTTTACACACTGCATATTCACATGAAATCTAGAGAAGGCAAGATGGGGGCAGGAATTAGATCATGATTGCCAACATTTAGCTTTTGCATTGATGGGGAGCCAGTTGCTGAGTAACAAAATGTATATCTCAATGGGGAGTTTAGTTATACCACTATTTAAATTTGTCAAAACAAATTGCAGTGTAACCAATAAAGGGTGAGTATTTTGTTTGAAAATTGGACTTCAGTAAGCCTTAGAAAAACTAAATAGAGGGCCTCCCCGGTGGCGCAGAGGTTGAGCACTGGGTTGCGAAGCTGCCCGCAGCCTCTGCAGCGCTGGTTCGATCCCCGGCCCCTGGGCGAGGGTCCCACATGGCGCGCAGACCTCTCCTGCCGCCTGCTGCTCCCCTCAGCAGTGTACTTCGGTCCTTCTGCCTGTTCTGCTCTCCCTTCTGTCTCCGGTGGATTCTCTCACCCTCCTGCGCTTCTGACTGTTCCCAGTGCTTGTATAAATAAATAAATATTAAAAAAAAGTAAATAGAGTCTATTTGGAGATATGAAAGTCATCCATATTGACTGAATAAACCCAAGGAAAGTTTGGAAGTGTTAGAGAAAGTGATAATGGAACTTGGAACATTTCCATCAGATTTTCTGCTTCTATAATTAGCTCAATTAAGGAATCTTTGAGCTTTTGGTTTGAACACAAGTGCTAGATTAAGTGGAATAATTAATTTATAGTGAGAAAAGCATGAAATATTTCCCCAAATCACCTTAAAACAATACCTCTGACACTATTAAAGGTGCTCATTGTGGAGACACATAAATAGCAATTTTGAACATCTCATTTGATGTCCTCTCCCCACAGGTATACATTACAGTAAAATTTAAGGTGAGCACCTTATAAAGTCAATTACATTTAATTTAATGTATTCAGATGAAGTTAATAAATTTGTTAAACACACTATCACCTGACAAACCTAGAGGGATAGAGTGGTTTGGTGGCTTGACCAATCTCTGCCCTAGAGTTCTATGGGCATCCACGGTTTCCAAGTGATCAAAGTCTCTTCCATGCCTTCTAGAACTCTCCTGTACCTACATCCCTCAAAGTACATTGTTTCCCTGCATAGTTAAACTTAACACATGTAAACCATGAAGCTGTCATGACTTATTAATTAAAATTAAAGCCATCAGTATTAACCTCTATTAAGGGTTGTGATTAAAGATATTTGAGGGGAAAAACTACTGAGTTACCTAAAGTATTTGAATGAAACTGAGCTAAACTTAAATTTTAATACTAAATGTCTGGGAAAAGTAATCACTGGACTGCAAATTAAAAGGCTAATTAAGAGGAAAGCATTATTAAGTCTTTTAATATTGTGAAGGTGATTTTTCTTTCTCTATAGAGATTTTGTTTGTATCTAGTTAAACCTGCTATTAATTGACTAATATTTTCATTAATTTTATACAATTTGAAATTAACCATCAATATTTTGTGCAAACAATTATTATCTAAAAATGATGGATTCTAACAATTTTGACTCTAAAATATGGACTATTTTAGTAATGATCTTATACCTTAGATTTATAGAAACTTCATCTATGCATATATTTAATGTCCTTCTAAAATAGGTATTTTATGAAATTTGTATCAGAAGAAATATCTTTTGTTTGTGAGATAGAGCACTGCTACTTTTGCTTCAATTGCAGATTGATTTTCTCCTCACTGTGAGTAACATACAGCAGTGTTATAGCAAGTAACACTTCATGTGATGTCAGAGCAATTGATACATTCACTTGCAGATGCACATGCATGGAAATGCCTAATTTTTCACTCCCCCACCTTCTGAAACTATGGTCTCAGTCCCATTACATCAGCAATATCTCTTCAGGCTGCATGTTGTTCCATAGCTATAGCTGCTTTAAGGCCTCTTGGCTTTGGGAAGGTTCAGATTCTTTCTTTGAGAGAAGGATACAACTTCATGCCATTGGCATCTAATAATTTGGTGCTAGGAGGCTTGTTTTCCAAAATATAAGCTGTGAATGTGGCATTTTGGACATAGTTACTCTAGAACCACTATACTACTTTGATAATACCAAAGTCAGATCAGTAAGTCAAAATAAGAAAATACCACAGGAGCTAATATGGAAATTAGAAAGGAAATTAACAGAATTGGAATCTGTTAATACTTCACATATTGTCCTACCATGTACTATTTTTGTTCTTATACATATTTATAGAAATCATTATTGAGAGATTTTATGTCCTTTTCACTTAATATTTTAGGTAAGACATACTTTTTTAATGTATCCTTATTCATTACACATCATGCTTTTATGAAGTCATGATCTAAAATTGTAACATGTCATAAGAATGTTCCTTGAAAATATAATAAAACTGGGCCTCCCTGGTGGTATAGGAAGTAAGTATCAGCACCATCACCTCAAAGGCCTGAGTTCCATCCCTAACCAGGGAGCTAACCCACATAGGGCACAGCAGAACTCTGCTCTCTCTCCGCTGCTCCCCTTAGCAGTGTGTTTCAGTAGATCTGTCTGTTCTGCTCTCCACTCTGTCTCTTGTGAATCCTCTCACCCCCTGCACCTCTGGACTACACTCCAGTACTTCTGTGCATAAGTAAATAAAACTTTCAAAAAGATAATATAATAAAACTATAAGTAAACATTGAAATAACATTTTCATTATAATTTATGGAAGAAAATCTAGCATTCTACAGTTTCAAGGATTTGAATCAGATATATTAAAAAAAGTAGTAAATAGTATCGAATATTACCTGTCCCATAAATTATTCACTCATTGTTTTTTAAAACAAAAATAGAAAACTACACCATGTTGTACTTGAGTTCATCTATAAAAGACTATATGGCTCCCAGTAAATTAATTGTAAGGACTGAAAATGAACATTTGAGAATACTGTGAAACAGCATTTCTCAGAAAAATATGGTTTTTTGTTACACAATAACTAAATAACCAGGATTGAGATTAAGGAGCAGGATGAAAACTTGCCAGAAGAAGATTACCTAAAATAGACTTGGAAACATTCAATCGACCTCTTTGGATGTTATTATGAAATAATAAAATTTAAATAAAACAATATTTAAAAAACAGATTTTCATATATTTTTAAATAATGTATTATGTAGCATTTTTTTATTATTTGAAATGCAACAGATATAGAGATACAGAAGCCATAAAGAGAATGATGAGTTCTACATCAATAAAGATTTCTTGGATATAAGCAACTCCACCATTAACCACAGCAAAATTTAGAATACAAGGAAAGCCCAGGGGAGAGGGTCTTACAATAATATTATATAAGTAAATAAATCTAAATATAAGGTTATAAAATTACCACATTCCCCCCCTAATAAATAAGGTCAAGTACTAGTAGATTCAAGATTTTGTTTGTTTGTTTGTGTGTTTGTTTTATTCTTTTAGAAATCCCACTTTCAGCATTTGCTTATGTTTCACATTGGAGCTTCGTAGGAAGGTAATGAGTCACCAACTGGGTGAGGGGTAAAGAAGAAAATAGGAGTTAATAGTTTGGTTAACACTTGTCTGCATAATTGAAGAGCTTTATTAATATAAAACATTTTTGCCATGTTTGCTGTTTAAATTGCTTGATATTTCAAACATATGAGAGAGTTAGTAAAATATTTGGATATACCAATTTACTGTACTAGAGACATAAAATTTTAACACTAGAAAACCCATTTTGTGCAACTATCCAAGACTGGGTAGATCCATTGTCTTTTCTCGCAGATTAAAAGAATTTTGGAGTCTTTAGTATATTTTGCAGTCCTTTACTGCCAAGAGTCTCCAACTCTGAAAGATGTAGAACAGCAACTCCCCTGCCCAGCCCCCTTTTCACTTTTCAGTGCCACGACCATATAACCGATGTATGCTTGCAAACTCAAGGCCCGTCTTTTGTTTACTAGATGTCTGAATGGTGGAAAGCAGCATTGAAGGGTATGGACTCTCTGCTGTGTGGAAGGTGAAGAGTAGCCTGATTCACTCATTGTCCTTACAACCCCCATTGAAAAGAATTGTAGAGTGATTTTTTTAAATCTCTTTATAATACATTTTTGGATTTATATTATCTTAAAATAAATGAACTAGAAGAAAAGATGTTAGATTAGTTAAGAAAGCAATGTTCCTTCACTTACTTTTATTGTTGCTGCTAATTAAAGTGAAAAAGCACTAAAGAGTACTGAAACAGTGCTAAACACTTAAAGCAGTATCAAAAGAGAGTACTAAAATTGTGTTAATTGACAGTGCCCAAGGAAGGGGGATGGTCACAGTCCATTTCCAGCCAGGCTCACAACTGCAAGATAACTCAGGCTAAGGGTGCAACAACACTAGGGATTATTTAACAAACAGGGGATTGGTGAAATGAGTGTCTAAAGCCACAAATGGCTGGCTGTCTCACCCTAAATAGTGTCCACAGTGTCTGGAAGCCCCAAACAACAGCCATTTGTAGAAGATGAGGTGACACTGCAGCAGACCCCAGTGGCAGTTTGAAGGCTGGGCCAGATGCTGGACTAGACAGACATGCACTCAAGAGTACTGAGGAGATGGTGGCAGAGAACCAGTGGCTGTGAAAAAAGACAGTTGACTGAATCAATAGCTTCTGGAGGTGATGCTGATGATACAGAGACTGGGAACAGCTTTTAGAGACACTGGGCAGAGTCTGATGGTGCTCCTTGAAAGTGATGTCAGAAAAAGGGCCAGAGGCAGGTGCAGTGGCTAAGTCTCTGAGAAGGTCTCTGGAAGACTGGTCTGGAAGTCATCTAGAAGACTTATGGAAGTTGATTAGTAACCGGTAGCCAAAACCAAGGACTATTACAGGTGGTGCCCCCTGGAGGGTGTTGCTGGTGAGGATAGATAGCCCCAGGGAAAATGCTAAAAAGTATTGCATTTTGAGGTGGAGTTACAGATAAGAAATATAAGTGACTGGAAAAGCAGTGGCAGAGGATTCATTCTTCAGGTTCCAGATTCAGCTTTTGAAGATTCAGTATTTGGGATTCAGTGTTTATGGGGTCAGCAATTTTCTCCCCCACCACACAGATCTTCCAGAAGTCTATTGTGGGCCTCTGAATGTGGAGAGGCCTCCATCAGCAAGTCTCCAAGGAAAAGTTTGGAGACTTTTCAACATGCTGAGTGACTGAAATTGTTCCCAGTTTCGCTGCTGTTACAGCCTGGCAGGGAAGGTAAAGACACGGAGCTAGGCACCTCACAGAGATGTGTGACTGTAGCCATCTGTCGGGTCATTCAGCCTCTGCAGATGCTGTTTTGAGTGTCTCTTGTCTGGTGCTGCACTGGGGGTCTCAGCAGCTCTGGAAGCATTTCCTGTTGTGTCTTCTGTTGCTTAAGTTAGTTGGAACCTGGCCTATAGTATGGCTGTCATGTGTCCACACTGGCAGGAAGACACTATCTTGGACATGTGGCCTATTGCACAGGAGAGGAGCTCTGCATCCTAAGTGGCAGGAAGACACCATCTTAGCTGCTTTTGTTTAGGACTGAAAAACACTGGACACTGCTTCAGATGAGGTAAAGGCCATATTTGGCCTCAGTAACTCTGTTTTTCCCTGGTTTGTTAAATAAACCCCACTGTTGTTCCCTAAGCCTGAGTAGTCTTACAATTGTGTGTGCAAGTGAAGAACTCAGACAGTGACTGGTAAATTATTTGGGTGGTGTTCTAGGCAGGTTTTAGTGCCCCTTGCTGCCCTGTATAAGATTGATCGACTGCTTCTTAAATAATCCCTGTTTTTGTTCTGTTCTGAGTATCTGCCCAACGCTTCTCTCTCTTCAGAGGCCAGGAGCAGAATTCTTCAAAGGTGGTCTGACAAATGCTTCCCTTTCAAAGGCTGACTTCTGGCTTCTACTTTGATTATAGGCCAATAAATACTTCTTTTCTCTTTGGAGGATTCTTAAGAGCAGAATGAATCAAGCTGGCTCTTGTTCTGCCTTAAATCCCCGTCAGGGCCTCCCAAACTACAAGCTAGATTGAACCATTTTCGATTCTAAGTGTCTGATTGTATCCTCTAGCACTAATCATCTTTACATTTTTCAGTCAGAATAATTAACTAATGAAATGAGCTTTAACTTGATTGGTCCATTAAGTTGTGACTGGTTGGTCCATTTAAGAACCTAGAACCAAATATTAAAGGGGGAAAAGGCCACCCTGGCCTACACTTATATTAAGGCAGGCTTGTGGGTCTGTGGGCTGTGAGAGCCATAGACAGAGTGGGACTTGCTGGGGTAGAGGAGGGGGACCACCTGCAAGCAGTGAGCTGCAGACAGCACTCCTCAGTCCCAATAAAGCCACCTTTCCCCACAGCCTCTGGGAGCCACAGGGATCTGGTTACGAAAGGAACTTCATTTATAAGAAAGTACATATTTAAATATCTTCGCAAGTGTGTGTGTGTTTATACATATATACATTTACATATATACACATACATATTTAAACACTGATATGTGCACACAGATTAGATAGATAGATAGATAGATAGATAGATAGATAGATAGATAAATAGACAGATAAACAGGGATCTGTGTGTACATATAACGTAGGTACATATTGGTGCAGACAAATGGTTGGAAAGATAGATTCTCTTTATTTTCACAGTGTTTATTTAAAATTCACTTTGTGGTTAAGGCACATAAAAGACTTTGATTTCAAGAGCTTTCCTTTTGAAGGTGACAAGCTCACTTTTACTAAAGCATTAATCCTCTGGCTATTTATCAGATTAGAGACTGTAAGGACATTGCAGTTGAGAAATATTATCCTCAGAGAATAAAGAAAATCCTAGTACTTTTTGAACTCAAGGATTGTTTTTTTTCCTTACATTATACAAAACGATTTTGAGAGTGTATAGTTGGAATTAAATGAAATCATAAGCCTTCAATTATTTCATAATAAAAAGATTATAGCGAACTATCATCAGTCATTTAGTGGATTTCACTTTAAAAGTTTTTTTCTTTTTTTTAAAGCTCAAGAAAGATCACACACAAAGTTTAAGTGCAAACAAGAGTTTTAATAGCTATGGCAAAAGGGATATAATATAAAAATTTTAGTCATATTATTTATTTTGATAACACTAAGTTTTTAAGATAAAATCAAGTAAATAGCAGAACACACAGAAGGATGCTCTCCTGAGAAGGTATGCAGAAGGCATTGTGGAGAGATTAGTATATGGCGTAGTTAAATATATTTTACATATCTTGAATACACCCTGTTATGTACCCAGAACTAAAAGCGATTTCAGGACAACACATAAAATGCAATATAATGAGAGAATCTTAAAAAAAAAAAAAAAGTTCACTGAAACAGGCTTTTAGAATTGCAGGTTTTAGATGTTTGAAAGTAGGGATTATCTAATTGAGTTGTATCATTTTCTACCTCATTTATTAATGAGAACATTGAATTCCAAAGTGGCAAATGGTGCAAGGTCACACAGGATGTAATTGGAAGTGACTGCCATGATGAGAAGAGAGACTGGTCTGATGGTAAGGGAACTGGATGTTAATCCACTAAATTCATTTTATTAAATTAAAACATCCATCCTTTCGTTTCAGTAGTAGTAAAAATTAAAATGACTGTATTTAAATGTAATAATTAAAAGTAACAAAAATGTCAACATGTCTAAATCTTGAAAAAAAAATTCAGGACACTTCACCTTTTTAAGATAAATTCAGATCACTTCCCAAGCCGATGTAGAACTGAGTGAGGACTGCAGGTGATTCTGAGCATAGCCGATAATTATTCTCTTTGATTTTCTAGTATAGAATTTGCTCCTGTTTATTAAGAACTGGGGAGCTTATTCCAGCTTATTAAAATCCAGGTGGGCTATGGAAGCTATGGTTAGTGAGACAATACAAATGCTATATTGTTTTTGCTCTAGATGGGAATAAGACAGGTGTTCAGATTATACGCCTTAGACTTCAAATGGTTAAATTCTTCTATGTGGAGACAAAATATTTCTTTTTTTTTTAAAGATTTATTTATTTATTTTATACAAGCACTGGGTACAGCCAGAAGCGTGGGAGGGTGAAAGAATTCACCAGAGCCAGAGAGGGGAACAGAATAGGCAGAATGACGAAGTACACCGCTGAGGGGAGCAAGGAGTCAGGAGAGGTCTGCTGCAATATGTGGGTTGCTCCCTGGCCAGCCAGGGATCGAACTCGTGCTGCAGAGGCTGCTGGCAGCTTCACAGCCCAGTGCTCAACTGCTGTGCCACCAGGGAGGCCCAAGAGAAAATACTTCTAACCTGGTTTTTCCCACCAGTTCAGTCTCCTGTTCTCTTAGATTGGAAACCACATGATCATGTCAATAAGCATTACTCTGAATCCTTACTGCTATAGTTTTAGACAGTACACTTTTGATCTGCATGCCAGTTCTTTCTACCCTACTCCCCGGTGAAGTGCTATGTTGCCAGTCTCTGATGTGGGTTTGTGCCCCTGAGTTAAAGATCATTTTGTACAGCAGCCACTCATGCCTCTTATGGATTTTAATATCCTATTGCCACAGTAACCACAGTTTATTCATTATTTTTCCTACCCTTTTCCACTGCACTATTGCTGCTGTATATGAGAATGTCATCTGTTTGTCTTTCAGGGGCAGTTCACCCTGTTTATGAGCCCTGTGTCTTTGTCGGTTGCCACCATGGTGGACTTATTTTAACAAATGTTCTCTAGGGAATCCCTGGTGGCACAGGGGTTAAGTCTCAGCACAATCAAGGCCAGTGGCTGTGGCCTGAGTTCCATCCCTAGCCAGGGAGGTGACCCACATGGTACAGCAGACCTTTCCTGTTTCACCTGCTGCTCCCCTCAGCAGTGAATTTCATTAGATGCCCCTGTTATTTTCCCCACTCTATCTCTGGTGAATCCTCTCACCCCCCATACCTCTGGCCTACACACCAATTCATATATATATATATATATATATATATATATATACATATATATATATATATATAAAATAAATAAAATCTTTAGAAAAATGTTGTCTTAGGAAACAGTGTTAAATCTTTATGAGATGTATAGGAACCTTCTATAGTAGAACCCTTGTGTTCTTTTGATTGTTTGACAAATGAACTTGTAGATTATTTTACAGGACTATAAACATTAGGGCTTTAAGCAGAATCTACATATATTTTGCAGAAATGTGTCTAGGGAATAATATACTTGCACATCTATTTTCAATGTTGTGTTTGCCATAACCATGGTGACACTGGTTCATTTTTCCTTAAAGAAAATGAAAATTGCAATATTATAGATTATATAGTTATTCTAATGTCATCATTTGGGGAGTATTCAAAAACTAATTTATTAAATGTAGAGTTGTCATACCTTAATGATCTAACCTGAAATCCCTAGCATTGGTTTATCTCTTTGATATGTAATGGTATAAAATAAGATGATTGTTTCAGAGGCACGCAGTGGATCTATCATGTGCTATCAGATAGGAGGTGGACATATTTAACTATCCTGAATTTGGGTTAAAATGAAGATTTTTTTTTATAAAATGTAGTTACATAAGAGACATGTTTCTTTCATATTCCATAATATGATTGTGGACTGCCAGCATATATGATTATTATATACCTTTCAAAAGATTTATTTATTTATGCATACAAGAACTGGGATACAGGCCAGAGGTGGGGGTGGGTGGATGAGAGGATTCACCAGAGACAGAAAGGGGAGCAGAACAGTCAGACTGACTGACATACACTGCTGAGGGGAGCAGTGGGTGAGTTAGGAGAGGTCTGATGCACCATGTGGGTAGCTCCCTGGCAGGGGATCAAAATCGCTCTGCAGTGGCTGTGGACAGCTTCATAGGTTGTGCCTCAACCCACTTAGTCACCAGGGAGGCCCATACACACACACACACACACACACACACACACACACAGCATACATATATATACATAAACACATGTACATTCATAAATATATATATACACACATATATACACAAAACTCAATTGTATTATTTATTGCTAAAAACAATTGAAAAATATAATTTTGAAATATTTGCATTATCAACACCATATACTATTTATAACAATTTTATTGAAAAAATAAAATATTTTTTATTGAAAATGTTCAGATTGTTTTTAACTAAAAACTAGAAATGATCCTTAAAGAACTGATAATTTAGAAGTTCTAGTGTATATGGGAGGGAGCAAATGAGAAGAGAATACAAAGAAAAATGGGGTAGATATAAGTTCAATCACATTGATAATTATGTTAAATATTACTTTTCCAAACAAACCAATTCGATGAAAAGATTCTTATGTTAGATGAAATATTAAGCCACAATGTCTTAGTGGATATTGCATTGTAATAATCCCAAACTAAGCATATTAAAATCAAAATGTCCTATTTCACTCATTCTGAAGGTGCGGAATGTGGAAGTACTTTCATTTGGAGCTTTTGGCTCAAGATCCCTTGTGAGGAGACAGTCAAGTTGTTGACCAGTGTTTTTATCATCTGAAAGACTTGGTGGGGAAAGGAAGGTCCACTCTGTCAGGACACCTCAATTCATCATTACAGGAACTTCTCTACTGCTCATCTTCCTGGAATGAATGAGTTATTTAAAAGAGAAAACAACAAGGGGGACTGAGGGATCAATTTTTGAAGTCACACTCTGCTCTATCTGCATTATTCGTTTTGTTACCAACATGAATGATTTCAACCTATAATAAAAGGGGAGAAATTTAGATTCCATCCTTTGGAGGCAAGAATATCAAATAATTTATGACTCTACATTCAATCTGCTACAACCAACTATATGCTACCTACAAGAAACTATTTAAAATATATATATACACTTGTAAGTTCTAAAGAAAAATATAAACCATGAAAATATTAATAAGAAATAGAGTGGCTATATTAATATCAGAGAAGTTAAAATTTATTTTTTATTTTTTAAAGATTTATTTTACTTATGCATACAAGAGCTGGGGTAGAGGCCAGAGGTGTGGAGGGGCAGGGGTTAGAGGATTCACCAGAGACAGAGTAGGAAGCAGAGCAGGTGGATTGACTGAAATACACTGCTGAGGGGAGCAGCAGGTGCAGTGACTGCTGAAAGCTTTATAGTGCTAAGACTTAACCCCTTATGTCACCAGGGAGGCCTTGAGAAGTTAAAATTTACAGCAAGACATGTTTTCAAGGATAAAGAAAGTCACCTAATACTAAGAAAACAAACTGTAAAGTATCCTTGATATTTTTGATAGCTATTATAATTCCAATATAATAAGAGAATTTCAAAATACATGATGAAAGTAATGATTAAAACAAAATGAAGAAATAATTGAATCTAGAGATTTTAATACCTTCACTCTATAGATGAAAGGATAATAAACAGAAATTAACTTGAAAAAGATATTATTGTAAACCAACTTAAACTGACTGATACTGATTAAAAAAATACAAAAAAACCATCAAGCAATTCTCTTCCAGCACACCTGGGATATGTGCAAAGATGCGCATTATTATGGGACCAAAACAAATCAAACACATTGGCTCAAAAGATTTAAAATAAAATGCCTATGAATGGAAATGAGTAAATGAGACTCATTTTACTTGGAGATTGCATGATTCTGTGCGTAAAATATTCTGTGGAATCCACTCATACAAAAGTCCAAAAAATAAAAAATAAAAAGAAGCTACCAGAGCTAACAGTTGAAATAACATGATGTTATATCCATATAAAAAATATATATGCTCTATTTCCACATATAAGCATGGGTCATTGTTATTTGAAATACCATCAAAATGTGAAATAAATAAGGACACACTGACCCAAAAATATGTAAGGTTTATACAGTGAAAAACAAGAAGTACTGCTGAGAGATACTGTAGAACTAAATAAATAGAGAAATATACTGCATCAGATATTCTGCAGGGATTGAAATCTGAGTAAATATAATGAATTATACTTCATTAAACTAATTTGTATTGAGATGCAATTCATATTCTCTAAGCAGTAAACTTTTCAAACAATAGTTTTGGTATATTCAATAAGGTTGTAAAGCCATTGCCATTTTATAATTCAAAAATATTTTTGTCACCTGAAAAAAGAAACCACTATTATGATTTATTCCCATCCCCTTCTTCCCCAGGTAACCAATAATTAACTTTCTCTCTAGAAATGTGCTCATTCTGGACTTCTTATATACATGGGGCCATAGATACAGGATCTTTTGTGACTGAAACTTACATTAAGTACAATATTTCAGCATACATCTATGCTTTAGTGCAAGTCTTTTATTCCTTTCATAGCCTTTCATAACTAAATAATAGTCCATTGTATGGCTATACAACAAATATGTTAATTCATTTGTTAGGTTGATGGATGTTTGAGTTGTTTCTGTATTTTGAATATGACAAATAATGGTATGAACTTGTGTGTAAGTATTGTGAAATATATTTTCAATTATTGTGGGTATATATATATATATAGGATAGTATTTATGGGTCACAAAGTAACTATGTTTTCTGAGGATCTGTTACACTGTTTCCACAAAGGCTATATTATTCTATGGCCACATCTTCAAGACAGATATGAAGATACCAATTTCTCCACAATATCTTGAAAACCTATTATTTTCTTTGTCATTGTCATTCATTCAGGTATGAAGTAGTAGCTTAGAGTTTGTGCATTTGCTACTAACAAATGATATTGTGTACCTTTTGATGAGCTAATTGACTATATATTGTTACTGGGAATTTATTTCACATTTGGGGAAAATTTTAGACTGATTGACTAAAATCCAAGCCTGGACATTTCTTTCTTTCTTTTTTTTTTTTTAAAGATTTATTTATTTATTTATACAAGCACTGGGTACAGTCAGAAGCACGGGAGGGTGAGAGAATCCACCAGAGCCAGAGCGGGGAGCAGAGCAGGCAGAAGGACTGAAATACACTGCTGAAGGGAGCAGCGGGTGAGACAGGAGAGGTCTGCGCGTCATGTGGGACCCTCGCAGGCAGCCGGGGATTGAACCGGTGCTGCAAAGGCTGCTGGCAGCTTCTTTGCAGCCCAGCGCTCAACCGCTGCACCACAGGGGAGGCCCTCTTTCTTTTTTTAAAAAAAATATTTATTTATTTATACATACAAGAACTGGGGTACAGGCCAGAGGTGCAGGGGGTGAGAGGATTCAGATTGATTAAAATACACTGCTGAGGGGAGCAGCAGGCAAGACAGGAGAGGTCTGCTGGGTCATATGGGACACCTCACTGGCCAGGGATCGATCTTGTGCTGTGGTGGCTGCCAAGAGCTTCATAGTGCTGCATTTAACCCCTTGTGCCACCACGGAGGCCCCTGAACATTTCTTTGTAAGAAGGATTTTTGGCTAGTACCTTAACCTGTTTATTTGTCATAGGTCTGTTATACTTGTTTTAGTTCTGTCCATGTTGTCTATTTTTTCATTAGTTGTTTCTGGTAATCTGAGTGTTTCTTAAAATTTGTCCACTTCATGTAAGTTGTCTAAGATTATGAGTCATGATTGTTCTTAGTATTCTCTTATCACCAAGATTTCCGTGAAGTCTATAGTAATGTCCCCTCTTGCTTTCCTGATTTTAGAGTTTTGAATCTTATCTTGTTCCCCTGTCCAGTCAAGCTAGCAGTGTGTCCATTTTATTTAGTTTTTCAAAGAGAAAATCTTAGTTTGGTTAATTTTCTCCATAGATTTAGTGTTTTCTATCATTTATTTCTGCTTTATTTTTTTTTAAAAAAATTTGTTTTACTTGTTTATACATATAAGAGTGGGGGTGAGAATGGGAACCAGAGACAGAGAAGGGAACAGAACAGGCAGATTGACTGAAATCCACTGCTGAAGGGAGCAGCAGGTGAGACAGGAGAGTTCTGCTGAGCCATGTGGGTCAGTTCCCTGGTCCATGATCAAACTCATGCTGCAATGTCTGTCAATAGCTTCATAGTACTGAGACTTAATCCCTTGTACCATCAGGGAGACCCCCAATTTCTGCTTTAAATTTTATTATTTCATTCTTTATGTTTGACTTTGGTTTAGTGCTCTTATTTTCTTATTACATTAATTGTCATTTTATTTTTTTGATGTGATTTATCTTCCCTTTTCAAATATATACATTTACAGGTATTTTTTTTTTGTCTTTAAACATTACCTTAGCTTTACCCCTGTAGTGGCAGGAAGGGCACAGTGCAGGTTTTCTATGATCTGAGCAGATGGGGTTAAGGAGAGTCCTGGAGCCCTCGGTGACTTTTTCAGGCTTTTATTGGGATTTTATCAGGTACACAGCAGGCAGGATTGCCGGTGGTGCTGGGAGGCTGGTAGGCCTCCCAGCCCCCAGCAAGTCTTCATTAATTCTGAGCTCATTGGCTTTCTCTCATGGTCTCTGCTTTTTCCACCACTGCTACTCTTGCTGTCTTCTCTCTCACTTGTTCTCCTTCCTGGTAGTTCAATTTCATGCTGCCACCCTTATAAGCCCCATCTCAACCCAGGTGAACCTACCTGTGCATGCCCACACCCTACGCAGGTGTCCACCATCATTAATCCTAATAGCAGGAGTGCAGAAAAGCCTGACAATTTCTTACCCTACAACTCCACATACTTTTATTTTCTGTTTTTTTTTTTAATTTGTGTTGGAATTTCATCTTTATCTTATTGTAAAATTTATGAGTTTGCCATTCAATTTCCACATATTTGTAAATTTCCAAAGTCCTCTTCTATTGACTTCTGATTTAATTCCATTTGTTAAGAAAACATCCTTTTCTCAATCATTTAAAATTTATGGAGGCATTCTACTAATGGTTGTCTGTGTATTATAATGAACATATTAAGAGTTTGGCAATATGACAACAAAATGAAGACATGGGCACATCTCTTCTATATACTCACTATTAAATTGCCGCATAGAAAAGTCAGTGACTCCTGCAGTATAAGCAAATTACTATAACGTACATCAGGAGCAACAGTCTGGTGGAAAGGTGTAGGTAAAACTATTGTCCTGCATTTGCTATGATACCAAGTGAGTAGAATTACAGAAGAGAAAGCAGACGTCATATGCAGCATCTAACAATTGTTGTCCAATGGATACATACATACATGAGGGACTTTGTTGATCTGACATTGTGATGGATTGGGAGAAGGAGTTTGTACAGAGTGATGATAGTTGGATTGAGACTGAGGGTCCCAATGTAAAACAGGTGGAGATCAAGGTGACTCACTGATATCTCCATACCTACTTTGCATCCACCCAAGCCCAAAAATAAGACAACCAATAAATGCATTTATTTACCAGAATTTAAACACCTGATATTAACAATGGGAACAAATATCTAAAGACTATAACTGAAAAATGAAGGCTTCAATCTTTAACTTGAGCATGTATCTCAACTACAATCTATACCCAGTTCCTCATTTAGTGATCAAAGACAGCTCAGAGGTCACAGCTAGCATGAGACATTCATTTAAGAAGTTGTCCTAAAGGGGAGAGGGTCACTGTAGATCTCCAAATCACAATTTGGGTACCAACAGCACCAAAAGAAGTTGAATTATTGATGCTCTCTGGAGATAATCATTTGGTATTTTATTGTTCATTGCTCCTCTGTGTATTACCTTTTTGTTTATTTATTTATTTATTCATTTATTCATTTATTCATTCATTCATTCATTTATTCATTTATTTATTTATACAAGCACTGGGTACAGTCAGAAGCGCGGGAGGGTGAGAGAATTCACCAGAGCCAGAGCGGGGAGCAGAGCAGGCAGAAGGACCGAAGTACACTGCTGAGGGGAGCAGCCGGTGGCAGGAGAGGTCTGCGCGCCATGTGGGACCCTCCTCCGGTGGCCGGGGAGCAGCTGGGAATCGAACCGGCACTGCAGAGGCTGCAGGCAGCTTCACAACCCAGCGCTCAACTGCTGCGCCACCAGGGAGGCCTTATGTATTACCTTTTAATAGAACTAGTGCCACAGTCTTCTAAACAGGTACAAATGTAGTATTCTTCAAAATAGGAGTCATCAATAGATCCCGGGTAAAAATGATAGGATATTAGTCTATTTAGGAGTTGTATAAAGTAAATTTATTAAGATGAGAAAAAGAAACCCCTATTCCATCTCATAAAAACTAAACATTAAGAAGCACAACATATCACAAATGCAGGAGTTACAAAAAAAGAAAGAAGAAAAACCTCAATATAGCAGAGCTACAGAAAATGCTTGAACAGGAGTTTAAGTTAGCAGTATAGCCAGCTTTCTGAGTTAGTAAAACAGTAACACAATAGAGATCGAGAAGATGAGTTCAACAATTAGAAATAACTTATCTAACAGTACTAGAAAAGATTTTTTGTGTGTGTTTTTTTTTTTTTGTAGGTAGAGGAATTCAACAGTGAAAATCACAAGCAAAAGAGAATTAGTGAACTTGAAAGTATACTGGCAGAGAACACACAACAATAAAGAGGAAAAAAATTATTAAAACCTTGAAAACATTGCAAAGTAAAATGATATATGTATCTTAGGGTCTCGAAGAAGTCAAAGAGAAAGTCATAAAAATTTATATAAAGACATAGTTAATGAGAACCATCTCCACCTGGAAAATGAAACAAATTTACTGGCGCAAGAGTCCTAAAAAGTTTCAAATAAAATAACAATATTGAGAGATACTGCAAGTTCATTATAATCAAATATTTGAAAGCTAGTTACAGGGAGAGAATATTAAAAGCATTAAGAGTAAGAAGAGTAATCTACAGGGTAATGCCAATCAGAATGTCTTATGCTTTTTAAATAAAATCTTAGAGGCAAGAAAGCAATGACAGGAAATATTTTGAAAGACAAAATATGCAGCCTAGGAACCTTTACAATGTGAAGTTATCAATCCTGAAAGAAGAAAGGATAAGGTGCTTTAGTGAAAAAAAAATCTAAAAGAACCTATTAGTGCCCGAGCCCGCGGACTGTCAACGAGGTTCTCGAGGGGAGAGCAGCGACCTGAAGAACAGGGGTACACCACGGAGGGAGATACGTGCACTCTTCGTTCAGCTATCGCAGGTCTCTTTTACTTTTGGTTTCGGCGGGGCTTTATAGCTGGGGACCAGAAGTGGAAGAAGCAGGCCAACAGTGCCTAGCCAATGATCAAACACATATACAGATCACCAGAGGCCGTCATGCGCACTGGGCCGAAAGGAGCACAGCCAATCACGGAAGGGGGAAGTATCCTGATGCCACGAGGTAAGGTGCCAACAGATCCCCCTTTTCTCTTTATTAGTGAGGAGGAATGTGCCTGTCTTAGGTTGTGAATTGCAGGGACGAGCCTTACCCGTTATCACCCGACGGGCCTAGATGGAAAGGGAGCGCGGGCTGTCTTAGGTTGGTCTTGTCCCGCATTCCATCTTACCCGTCATTGGCTATCCATTCCAGCATCCTCAAGGGGGCCCAGCCAGGAAGCTGGATAATGACTGAAGTTAAAAGGCTGCCAAAGGTCAGGACAGTGGGACTCCCATAGCATGTAGGCTGTGCTACCTACTGGCCAGGCGCAGACGGCGACCGGAGATCTGTATATTCGCCCCCGCTTTCCAGCATTTCCAGGCGGTGATAGTGCACCTGGATAGGTCTCGCCTGAAGGGGCTGTATTTGTTGCCTTACAAACCCAACAATTTTGTTTAAAACACAAGGACCTATAGCAAGTAACAATAAAAGAGATAACAGAGGGGACCCAACAGGGGAAGCAAATACGGCAAAAGTCCATTAAGGCAAGTCCATAAGGGGTTGGTTGCAAGTTCCTGGAAATGGAGATGGCCAAACCGGAGGCACCCGTGGCCAGGGCAGAGGTAATGCCTTGCTGTTGCAGGGCGAATCCAAGGAAGAAGACGCGGATGCAAGAGAGGAGGGTGGTCCGAGGCTGGCTAAGACATGGGCGACAGGGTACTGTTGAAGAACCAGGAGAATCCAGGTGGCCACAGGCATCCTGAAAAGGAAACAAAAGAGATGCCTCAGAGGGACTCAGCCACACTGGGCGGAAGGGGTTGATGGGGTGCCTCGGCGGCGTCCGGAGGTTTTGTAGTGGTGCTGGGTGGCGCAGGTACAGTGCGAACCAAGCGCTCTGGGAGCCAGCGAGGAGAGTCAGCATCATGGGGGTAGACACAAACCGCTCCACGAGCCCAAATCAAAACAGGGTCTGGACCATTCCAAGAGCCAGTAAGTGGGTCCTTCCATTTGACCAATGCAAACTGAGTGGAGGTGGAGGAATGCCAAAAGCGGTCAGCTGCACTTTTACCAGCATCATCCAGGCGGAGGAAATTTAAAATAAACAAGGCATGACACAGGACACTGCTGGGCGCCAACCGGGAGGGGTACCAGGAAGATTGGCGGATTTTGTGAATAATGGTTTTGAGTGTCTGGTGGGCTCTTTCAACGATGCCCTGTCCCTGGGGATTATATGGTATGCCAGTGGTATGAGTAATGGAAAGGGTGGCACAGAATTCAGAAAATGCCTTGGAAGTGTAACCTGGTCCATTATCAGTCTTAAGGGCCTTAGACATGCCTAAAACAGAGAAGGCATAAAGGATATGGGAGATAACATGTTTGGTGGCCTCCCCAGCATGGGGAGAAGCCACCAAAAATCCACTGAACGTATCAATGGAAACATGGACATACTTGAGATTACCAAACTCAGAAAAATGGGTGATGTCCATTTGCCAGAGGTCTCGAGGGGCCAAACCACGAGGGCTGACACCCAAGTGAGGGACAGGAAGGGAAGTAGCACACGTTGGGCAGGAGCGAACAATGTGCCTGGCTTGGTCTCGGGTGAGAAGGAACAACACACGCAGAGACCGGGCATCGAGATGATGGAGGTCATGGGCTTGTTGGGCC
This sequence comes from Talpa occidentalis, assembly GCF_014898055.3. Lineage (NCBI taxonomy): Eukaryota > Metazoa > Chordata > Mammalia > Eulipotyphla > Talpidae > Talpa > Talpa occidentalis. The sequence continues at coordinate 3,627,038 of NW_023601851.1, read as the reverse complement.
TGGGTGACCGAAAGAATGTGAATTGTCTGAGTGGCTGCATCGGCCAAGTTGTTTCCGTGTGTCAAGGGTCCTGGAAGACCCGAATGGGCTGGAAGATGACCAAGGAAGAAAGGAGCGGTGCGGTTCCGGATGGCCGCCTGGCCATGGTCGCAGCCATGGAGGATGTTTTGATAAATGGGGCGGTTTCAAGTAGGGGGACCGACTGGGTGATGTAAGCACTATCCGTATATAAATTAAGAGGTTGATGGGTAAAGGAAGAAAGAACAGTGATCACCGCCTCAAGCTCTACAAGCTGGGCTGAGGAATGAGGGGTTTTCCAGGCAGTGGGATGACCATGCGCCACATATGCGGCTGTTCCATTGGAGGATCCATCGGTAAAAACTGTGAGGACCGACAAAAGGGGCGATCTTTGTGTGGTTTTGGGAAAGACAAAGCGGTGGCTGGAAGCAAACTGAACAAGTTTGTCAGGAGGGTAATGCTTATCCAAAACGCCCAGATAGGAAGCCAGTGCGATGGTCCAAGTGTCAGTGGACTGTAGCAACCAGTCAATCTGATGGTTGGAATAAGGAGTGACCACAGAAGAAGGCTCAAGGCCGAAGTATTTGCGGGATGCAAGATGTCCCTGAACAATAAGGTCAGCCACAAGGTCATAATATGGGAGAAAGGTCCTTTTTGAGGAAACTGATTGATGGAGCCACAGGACAGGGTTGTCCTGCCAAAAGAGCCCAGTGGGACAGTGTTGAGTGGAAAAGATAAGCAAGGAAAATGGTTTGGAATAGTCCAAACTTACAAGAAAATGATCATTAATGGCAGTTTGTACCTTTTGTAAGGCAATCTGACCCTCAGGGGACAGAGATCGTGGAGACGCAGGATCAGGGTCGCCCTGGAGCGTATCAAAAAGGGGCTTAAGGTCCGCTGTGGGCAACTTTAAATAGGGGTGAAGCCAATTAATATCCCCCAGAAGTTTCTAGAAATCATTAAGGGTGTGGAGATGGTCGGTCACAATAGTTGCACTTTTAGCAGTAATATACGGACCATCGAGATGGAAACCAAGGTAGGTGTAGGGGTCAAAAATTTGAACCTTCTCAGGGGCGATTGTTAGCCCTGCCCGAGTTAAATGGCAGCGAAGGGAGTGGAAGCAGGCTAGAACCTCTTGGGGGGGTGTTGCCTGCCAATAGGATGTCATCCATATAATGAATGATGTAAATAGAGGGCCACTGAAGACGTACCGGCCGGATGGTGCAGGCAATAAAAAGTTGACAGAGAGTAGGGCTGTTAGCCATACCCTGTGGAAGAACCACCCATTGGAAATGCTGAAGAGGTTGTTGAAAATTGATAGAAGGAAGGCTGAATGCAAACCTTTTCTGATCATTGGGGTGAAGTGGGATGGAGAAGAAACAGTCCTTAAGATCCACACCAACCAGGAACAAGTGTTTTGGGATGGCAGCCGGTGAGGGAAGGCCAGGCTGTAGGGCGCCTATGAGTGTCATAGTGGCATTAACCGCCCTGAGATCTTGAAGGAGTCGCCATTTGCCTGAGGATTTTTTAATGACAAAAATAGGTGTATTCCAGGGCGACGTGCTAGGCACAACATGACCGGCATCCAACTGTTCCTGCACCAGTTGGTATGCTGCCTGGAGTTTAATTTGGGACAGAGGCCATTGGTCGACCCAGACAGGGTCATCGGATTTCCAAGAAATAGAGATGATGTCCGGGGAGGGTACAGGAACGTCAATGACCTCTACGGAAAACTTCCCAGTCCGGCACGGCTTACCTGGCCCTTAGATTGGATGGGCTGTGTAATGCCTTGAAGGCCGGATCCAAGGCCACGACCCAGAAGAAAGCCCTGAGTCAGCATTTGAACGGTAACCACCTTGTTAGGGCTACACATCATGAGACCCATTTGAGAGAGGAGGTCCCGACCCCAGATATTAACCGGGAGGCCGGGCAAGACATAAGGCTTAACGTGGCCAGTATAGCCCTCTGTGTCTGTCCACTGTAGGAGTTTGGAACTTTGTAATGGATTGGCAGATTGTCCTATATCTTGAAGGTTGGTGAGCATGGCTACGGTGGGCCAGGAGGGAGACCAGTCAGACGGGGGGATGATAGAGACTTCTGCTCCCGTGTCGATAAGGCCGGTGAAAGAGTGGCCGTCCAAAGAAAGAGTAAGGGAGGGTTTGTCCTTAGTTACGGGCTGAACCCAAAGGACATCTGTGACATTAGTGCGTGGCCCTCGATGAGGAAGGGTTTGTTGTCACGGCCCAGACAACAGGGGGAGAGGAACCAACTGGGCAATTTTTTGGCCCTGGCGGATTTGTAATGGGAGAGATGCGGAGGCAACAACCGAAAGGGTGCCCATAAAGTCTTGATCTATGATTCCAGGAAAGACATGCAGGCCCCGGAGGTTGAGAGAGAAATGGCTGAGGAGGAGGCCGCAGGTGCCCGCCGGGGGCGGTCCCTTGGACGTGGTGGATAACACCTGTGGGCCCATTTCTGGAGTTAATAATGTGTCGGTGGAGGCACAGAGGTCCAATCCGGTGCTACCTGAGGTGGCTCGGGAAGTTGGCCACTTATCGGGGTGGGACTGGTCGTCGATGGAACGAACCCCATTGTTTGTTGCGGGACCTGGGGTTGGCCCCGCTTGAAGTTTCCCAAACGGGGGGGTAGGGGATTTCCATCTGAGTCAGTGAGGGAGCGGCATTCGCGAGCCCAATGGTAACCCCTACGACAGTGTGGGTAGAGTTGAGAGGGTCGGGAAGAAGCAGAGGTAGTAGTAGCCTTGGTTTGAGGTTGTTGATTAGTGAAGGGAAACGGAGACGAATGGGATACCGCGGGAGCGGCAGGTGAGGGACAATTTCTAGCAAATGGCCCTGTTTTTTGCATTTAAAACAAGTAACCTGAGCTTGCGTTTGGCCAGCCACGTAAGCAGCGACCGTCTGTCCCGAGAAGGCAGTGGCCATGGCCAGTCCTTGTTGGTAGGCAGGGTCAATGTCTGCACATGCACGGACATAATCCATAATGGTAGAGGTGGTCCGGCGAATGGGACGTATAGCGGCCTGACAGGCGGGAGAAGCATTTTCAAAGGCCAGTTGAGGGACAAAGTCAGAGGATCCAGCCATACCTCCTAACATGCGTTCTGCAGCAGTTTGGAGGCGATCAACAAAATCAGAATAAGGTTCCCCGTAAGCCTGACGTATTTTAATTAAGGGGGTACCTGTGTTGTTTTTTGAGGGAAGTTTGTGCCATGCACTAAGGGCAGCAACACTAATTTGGGCATAAAGGCCAGGTGGAAAATTGATTTGGTTATTTTGATCAGAATAATTGCCTTCTCCAATTAGCATTTCAAGGGTCCATCCATTGCAGGCCTCGCGGTTTTGTCTTTCAAAAACCTTACAATTATCAATAAACTCAGACTTCCAAAGGAGGTGATCACCCCCAGAAAGGGTGGCCTTTGCCAGGGAGTACCAATCCGATGGAGTGAGAGAGGATTGGGCTAAGGTGTCCAAAACAGTGAGGGTGAAGGGCGCCGTGGCTCCATAAAGGGACACTGCCTCTTTTAGTTCTTTAACGTTGCGGAAATTATGAGGCTCATGATGATGTTGAACAATGCCCTGGGCGTTGGTGGTTTCAACCACCAGAAAGAGATGTAATGGAGCAGGATGCGAAGGAGGAGGGAGGGACGGAGAGGGCGGCTGAGTGGGAGGAGTCAAAGAAAAAGGCGGCAAGGCAACAAGGGGGGAAGAAGGAGGGCAAAATGGCGGCAAGGTGGGAACAGAAGAAGGACAAAATGGTGGCGGATTAACTTGTGGGGGAGGAGCAGAAGGGCCAGTAGCAGACACGGGGAAGGCCGCACACAATTTATCAAAACAGTGAACAAGAGTATTAATTTGGTTTCCCAAGGTCTCAAGTGTTTGCATTAAAACAGGCTTTTTTATGGGGTCCTTGGCAATAGAGGCGGGGGGAGGCCAGTAGCGACCCTCTTGTTCTGCCAACTCGTCCCAGTCTACCTCGGAAGCCGGAGGGGACCTACAGCGGGGTCACGGCAGAGAAGGGTAGAGGCTTTTGCATGGGGAAGTGTATTTGGATGGGGCTCCTTTACGGGAGTGCCGGCAGGTTGGGGGGCATCATCTGGCACTGGGGGTGCATTATTTTGGGGATTAGTCTCATCATCACTATGAAAGGAGATTAGGTCTTCGCAACAAGCCTCAGGAGGAGAAGCCTCAGCAATACTGAAGGGAGCGCTTTTAAGAATATTTTCAGTATGGAAAATAGTGTGTTGTAAGCCAGGATCATTTCCTCGCTTGGCTATAAAATCATTAATGAGGTTCCAATAGGAAAAGGCCATCCCAGGGACTTTTTCAGGTCCAAAAACGCAGTGGAAATCGTTTAAAGCATCGCCGACCCTTTTCCAAAGTTTTTCATCAATGGTTCCCTCTTTAGGGAACCACGGGCATGTTTCTTGGACGAAATCAAAAAATGAAAAGAGATCCTTAGACTTAACCCTAACTCCGCGTGTCCTACGAGCTTCTTTAAGTTGGGAAACATAAAGCTGGTGCTCACTAAGTGCCTGTCCCATTTTTAAACAAATCAGATGCCAAAACTTACCTAATGACTGTCCCGCCAGGTGGGTTGGGGCCTCAGTAACTCGCGCCGTGCGCCGCGTCTGGGTCTACTGGAAATCTCTCGTACCTCGAGCGCCACGTTGGGCACCACCTGCCCGAGCCCGCGGACTGGTCAATGAGGTTCTCGAGGGGAGAGCAGCGACCTGAAGAACAGGGGTACACCACGGAGGGAGACACGTGCACTCTTCGTTCAGCGATCGCAGGTCTCTTTTACTTCCGGTTTCGGCGGGGCTTTATAGCTGGGGACCGGAAGCGGAAGAAGCAGGCCAACAGTGCCTAGCCAATGATCAAACACATATACGGATTGCAGGAGGCCGTCATGCGCACTGGGCCAAAAGAAGCTAATCCCGGAAGGGCACATGCCCTTATTTGGTGCGCCGGAGGTCGTCATGCACACTGGGCCGAAAGGAGCACAGCCAATCACGGAAGGGGGAAGTATCCTGATGCCACGAGGTAAGGCGCCAACATATTAGCACCAAGTCTTATGAAAGAAGTGATAAAGCAAAAGAATATCAACTGTGCAGGTAATAGACAACATAATTATATAACACAGTGAAGGAGGAGAGAGAAAATGTTACCAATTAGAATGAATTTTAAAGCAGACTGTCCAAGAGGTTGCATCAATAGTCCATCATAACCTCAAACAAAGATTAATAGAAGTTAGACATAAGAAAATGGAAATGTAACAAATAAAATATAAAAGGAAGATGTAAAAAATAAGAAAAAAAAAGGCAAATCACAGAAATAGACAAAAGTTACGAAATGGCCATGAACACTTAACGTTTCAACAACCATCTTAAATGTGCTGATTTGAATTCACTAGTTAAAAGGTACACAGTGATTAAATATATTAAAAAACAAAGTCCAACCTATTGTTTGTAGTGAACCTATCTTATCAATAAAGACAAGCACAGACTTAGAGTTACCGGCTGGAAGAAAATCTAACAAGTAAATGGCAATCAGAACAAATTAGGATTTCCTTGGCCCAGTGTTTTTCTCTGTTCCTTTCTTGTAGATTAATTGACCATACATATGTGGTTTTATTTCTGGGCTTTCACTTCAGTTTTTCATTGGTCTCTGTTTATTTTTGTTCTAATACCATGCTATTTTTTATTATTTTGACCTTTTAGTATAGTTTGAATTCTGAGAGTGTAATATCTCTTCTTATCCCCCACATATTCAGAAAAGATTTAGATATTTGTCTTTTTTACTCCATTTCTTTGAAGAATAACATTGAAATTTTTATTGGAATTGTATTGAATCTGTAAATCGCTTTTGGTAGAATGGTCATTTTGATAAAGTTAATTCATCTGCTCCATGAGCGAGGAACATCTTTCCATTTATTTGTGTTTTCTTTTATTTCTTTCATCAGTATTTTGTAATTTTCCTTACATAGGTCTTTCAACAGCTTCGTTAGGTTTATACCCAAATATATTTTGGTACCATTGTAAATGTAATGGTTTCCTTAATTTCTTCCTTTTGAGACTTCATTTAGGAAACATTCTGATTGTTGTGTGTTGATTTTGTAACCTGTTATTTTATTAAACTAGCTAATTGTTTGAATTAGTTTTCCTGCATATTTTTAGGGTTCTATCATATAATCAGCAAATAATGCTAATTTTACTTCTTCTTTACTAACTTGTATCCTTTTATGTATTTTTCTTGTCTCTCCAGTAAGTGGTGCTAAAAAAAAAAAACTGGACTGTCACATGCAAAAGAATGAAACTAGATTACTATTTCACACTATATGCAATAATCAATTCAAAATGGATAAAATACTTGAATATAACATAATAAAAATAAAATATGTAGAAGAGAACATAGGCAAAACAATCCATATCATAAACCACAGAAACAACTAGGACTCATCACCAGAAGCAAGGAAAACTCAGAAGATCAATAGCTGGACTACATCTGTGCAACAAAACAGACAGAAGCCATAACAAAAAGACATCCTACTAAATGGAAAAAAAATGCACACCATATGACTGATAAGCCACTGATATCAAAGATCTGTAAAGATCTTACACAACTCAACAAAAACAAACAAGGTAGTCAAAAACTGGGTAGAACTAAAAAGACATTCTCCAAAAAGAAACATAAATGAAAAACAAACACATGAAAAAAAAAAATAACATCACTAACTTTTAGGAAAAAAAACATTCAAAACCACAACCTCAAACCAGGGAAAATTACCCACATCAAAACAAAACAAAACAAAACAAAAAATGGGAGCAACAATGATGCAGAGGATGTGGAAAAAAGGGAATGCTCTTACATTGCTGATGGGAATGTAAGTTGGTCTAGTAATTGTGGAAAGCTGTGTGAAGTTATCTCAAAAACACTAAAAATGGATCTACCATAAAAGCCAGTGATTCAACTCCTGGAACACTACCCAAAGGAAACAAAACACTAATCCAAAAGGAAACTTGTCCTCCTATATTTCTTACAGCATTGTTTACAAAAGCCATCATATGGGAACAAACTAAATACCCAAAAATAGACAAATGGATAAAAAAGTTGTGGTGTATATACACAATGGAACACTACTCAATGATCAAAAATGATAAACTTGTGTCATTTGTGACAACATGGATTGAGCTAGAAGGGGTTAGGCTAAGATAAATAAATCAAGCTGACTATAAAAAAATCCAATAAATACTTTGACAACTTGAAAAAGCAACTTGAAAAAGAGAGGAACAAGCAACAGACTAAATTAGTAGAAGGCTAGGAAATAATAAAAGACTAGAAGGAAAGCAATAACAGAAATAAGAGTGGGGAACTCCCTGAGTTAAGACTCAGTGCTATCACACCAACGGCCTGAGTTCCATTTCCAGCCAGGGAGCTGGCCCACATGGCACAGCAGAGCACTCCTATCTTGCCCACTGCTCCCCTCAGCAGTGTATTTCAGTGTATTTCGGTCCACCTGCTCTGCTCCCCACTCTGTCATTGGTGAATCCCCTCACCCCTCACATCTTTGGTCTATACCCCAATTCTTGTTTGCTAAATAAATGAATAAATAAATCTTTAAAAAAAAAGAAGAGTGGCAATAAAAGAAATGGAAACCATAAAGACTATATAAAAGACTTACTATTATGACTTTTATCTTTTTTTTTTTGCGTGTTTGTCAGACACCTTTTTATTGTGCTTGTGTGTGTGTGTGTGTTTGTATACCTTCTTTCATAAGGAGTGGACCAGTTTGCATTCCTACTAGAGTGTAGGGGGTTCCCTTTACTCCACATCCTTGCCACTATTTGTTGCTTCTGGTCTTTTCCATTTGGGCCATTCTCAGGAGTGAGATAGCATCTCAAAGATCTTTCTTTGTATTTCTCTAGTGATAAGTGATGGTGAATATTTTTTTTATGATCCTGGTTTCAGTATGAATATCTTCTTTGGAAAAGTGTATGTTTAATTTGTCCATTTTTGATTGGATTTTTTTTTAAAGATTTATTTATTTATGCATACAAGAACTGGGGTATAGGCCAGAGATGTGGGCGTTGAGAGGATTCACCAGAGACAGAGCGAGAAACAGAACAGGCAGACTGACTGAAATACACTGCTAAGGGGAGCAGCAGGTGAGTCAGGAGGAGAGGTCTGCTGTGCCATGTGAGTTGCTCCCTGGCCAGGGATTGAACTTGTGCTACAGTGACTGCAGATTGCTTAATAGGATTGCATCTTAACCCCTTGTGCCACCAGGGAGGCCCTTTGATTGGATTCTTTGATTTGTTTTTGTAGAGTTTTATGAGTCCTTTTTATGTCTTTGATATCAATCCTTTGTCAGAGGTATGCTACAAATATTTTCTCCCAATCAATAGGGTGTCATTTTTGTTTCAGATATGATTTCTTTTTCTTTTCTTTCTTTCTTTTTTTTGAGTTTAAAAGTGCAGTTTTATTAGGAAAAGGAGAACGAAAGAGAGAAGCACCTTCATAGACATGGGTGGGCAGGCGTGCTGCTCAACTATGGTTTATTTGGCAATGCAGAGGTTTTTTAGTTTGATGTAGTGAGTTTTGTATGTTCTCTTTTGTCTTCCTTGCTATTGAGATTGACTCTCTAAAGGCATCACTAAAGTTTATATCAAGAAATGTTTGCCTATCTTGTGTTCTTTTTTTTTTTGCTTTTACATTTTTCATTCAAGTATTTTATCCATTTGAATTGACTTTTCTGTATGTTGTGAGATGATGGACTAATTTCATTCTTTTTCATGCAGCTGTCCAATTTTCCCAGCACCATTTATTGAAGTGTTTATCCTTTCCCCAGTGTATATGCATGGCTCCTTTGCCATAGATTAACTGTGCAAATATATGTAGGTTCATTTCTGGGCACTTAAATCTATTCCATTGGTTTACATGTCTGATTTTATTCCAGTATCAGGCTTTTTTAATAATTATGTTTCATAATATATTTGAAGTCTAGAAGTGTGATACATTTCTTCTCTTTCTTTTTTGTCAGGACGGATTTGACTGCTGGTTTTTGTTTTTGTTTGCTTGTTTGTTTGTTTTTATTTTGTGATTCCATATGAATATCAGTAAGGTAGTTTCCAGTTTTTTGAAAAATGCCATTGATATTTTTTATTGGGGTTGCATTAAATTTGTATATTGCTTTGGGTAGGATGGCCATTTTGACAATGTTTATTGTTCCCATCCACAATAAGAATATTTTTTCATTTCTTTGAGTCTTCTGTTTCTTTAAACAATTTTATAATTTTATTTTATATAGATCCTTTACTTCCTTTGTTAGGTTTACTCCTATGTGTTTAATTGTTTTCAGTGAGATTGTAAATGGAATCACTTTCTTAATTTCTTCATCTTCTATCTCATTGTATATAGGATGGCAACTGATTTTTATGTATTGTTTTTTTTATACTATGCCACTTTGCTAACCTGATCATTTTGATTAGTTTTTCCATGGAATGTTCAGGATTTTCTATGTATATTATCATGTCATCTGCACATAATGATAGCTTTACTTCCTTTCCAATTTAAAATATCTGTACATCTTTCTCTTGAGTAATTTCTACAGCTAGAACTGTCCATTAATGTGAGTGTGGTGTTGAAGTCTCTTACCACAAATGTGTCTTCCAATATTTCTTTTCAGGCTTGAAAACAATCCATTTCCTTATTCAGTTCTTCGCATATATGCCACATTCCAGGTTAGATGAGCAAATTCTTTCCAATATCTCTTGGGAGTGATTTATTTTATTGTTTTAAACAAATTTTAAGAAATATTTCTCCATCCATTAGCTGAACACTAAGTTGATTAGGATGAGAATTTAGAGCCACACATTTGATAAATAATACACCAGAGAATAAAAAAAATAGTTCATAAAATTCATTAGTAAACAAACAAAACTAATGAGAGAGGAGTCTGATGTCCAGAGATGCCTTATGATAGTATTTACAATTTCAGCTTCAGCAATTTAATAAGTCATGTAAATAATCATTAACATATTCTCTAGTATTTCAAGCAAGATATTTGAAATTTCAAGCATCTCCCATATAGTAAACACCTATGTAGTTAATGATGGTAAAAAACAAACAAACATAGAACACTCTCTGAAAGGGGGGCATTAAAACCAGGACGGCCCTGTGAAAGTAACAGCACTGACTGAGGGAAAAAAATGAACTGAGCCTTAAAGAATGAGTAGGTTTTAAGAAAACAGAGGATATAGAAGGGTAGTCATGCCCCAGAGTCAGATCATGAATTCAGTCAAATAAATCCCAGACTATCAAGCCTGACAGACCCAATGTTTCTTTCTAAAGTAAATGCTGAGAATGTGTAACTGCTGCTTCAGGCTGGCTATAAGGATTTTTAGGCCGGTATTCTATCATCCCTCGGAAATGGAGAGGAAGTTACTCAATATTAAGGTCTTTTCTTGATTAAAAAAATAGAAAAGACCTTGTTCTTTTATCAAATTTCTTCTTCTTCCACAGTTGGATGGATGAGGTTTTTTTTTCCAGGTGTTTTATAAATGTTTATTCCATTCCTCTCTCCCAATAACCTAAATAATACAGAAAATATTGCAATAAGCATAGAAAAAAGATATTTCTAGCAAGTCCAAGTACTAAGAAAACTTGCTACTTTTATTAAAAAAATATACCTCAGTGTTGCTTTGGATCTTAAGATGACAGTGAACATGAGACAAGCAGAAACATAAAATCAGAGGTTTGACTTGTCATCTGCTTAATTAAGAGGGTCTCTGCTGTATTGATAGGTCAAGCCAGGTCTTCTTCACCATGCTTATCTGTTTTTTTTTAAGAGTTATTTATTTATTTATTTATACAAGAATCTGGCTCCCAAGGAATCTGACTCTTACTTTTGTTTCTCTCTTAACCAGGAGTACCTGCCCATTGTAATCAGTTAAAAGATAAGCATGGTGGGGCCTCCCCTGGTGGTGCAGGCTATCGACTGCCATGCTGTGAAGTTGCCCACAGCCTCTGCAGCACTGGTTCAGTCCCAGCCAGTGAGGGTCCCACATGGCACAGCAGACCTCTCCTGCCTTGCCCGCTGCTTCCCTCAGCAGTGTATTTCATCAGTCTGCCTGTTCTGCTCCCTGCTCTATCTCTGGTAAATCCTCTCACCCATCCACGCATCTGGCCTGTACCCCAGTTCTTGTATAAATAAATAAATAAATAAATAAATAAATAAATAAATAACTCTTAAAAAAAAAAGATAAGCATGGTGAAGAAGACCTGGCTTGACCTATCAATCCAGCAGAGACCCTCTTAATTAAGCAGGTGACCAGTCAAACCTCTGCTATGTTCATGAACACTGTCAATATTATCAAATCCAATTGGTAGACACTTTGCAGTTAAACTAAATTTGATCAATGAAAGCCAAAAGACTTGTCAGATGCAAGTATTTTTTGTTGAATGTTCCTGTGTTATGGGTAGCATATCGGGCAATGCTATCAATTGTCGTTAGTTATTCTTAGATTGTGACTGAAGATATGAACTCTCGATATTCAAGAAAGGAAATATCATTAGCTCATTTCCTCAAGATATCTTGAGTGAAAATATCTTTCTATCCCCTCAAAGGAGTTGTGCTCTTATGATTCTCTGATAGACGTTTCTTCCCTGACCAGGGGAAATATGTCCAGTTTTTTCATGATTATTTTGAAATTAGTATGTAGTCAAATAGATACTGCAAATTCCCTTGAGTATGAATCGGTTATTATTGGATTACTGAGTTTTTGTTTGCTTGTTTACTTTTTTTTTTGTTATTTTCATTTTCTTGTTTTCAAACATAAATGAAATGAGTAAATAAAATTATGGACATGAAATTTGAAAAAAAAACAATACTTTGGAAAGAGTAGAACTTATAATTTTAACTATTGAAATAAATTGTATGTTTTTGTAACCTGGTAAAATTCACTCATTTATGATTTTTGACTGGCTCTCAAAAAAACATGTTTTTTTTTGTTTATTATACTCCTGGAAATCATCACAGACTGTATCTCATGTTCAGTCACATGTAAAATCATGTACATTTGCATGACAGATGTAATTGTAGGATAATGGTCTAGTTTTTTATTTTTCCTTATGATTTTGAAATCAGATACCTGCATATAAATACATATCAAGTTTATGGTTGATTTTACAAATTAATGTGAACTAAGCCTTTACCAGAAAGAAGAAACCAGAGAATAGGTAGAACTTCCTACCCTAGCAATATTCTAAATGGTCTAGTCATCCTAATAAAACTCTCAATGTAGTCTTTTCTGTTATTCCTTTCCCTCTTCTCAGTCCAGTATCCACACTCTGAAACATGAGGCCATTCTGTTCTGACCACATTGGTATATCCAGTGCCTTCTGGTGTTGGGCTAATAGTCTTGGTAAGATATCATAAAGGAAAGACAGTTATGTTCCCACACCATTGTGCAAGTTTTCCTTCTGTTACCAAAGTTCATTCTTTCTAAAGAGATCTTAGCCTACTTTATCTGATCCCAGTTTCTGCTAACTTGTTCCTTTCCCAAATCTCTTAGGGCAAAGAGAAAGTAAATGCCAATTTACTGCATCATCCCTTGTTTCTGTTCAACCCACATCTTTGTAAACATTGTAAAAAAGTCTCCTATAACTATGATTATCCTGTGGAGAGTTTGCCATCTTCTTCCTGTGGTACACTAATTGATACTCTTTAATAACAAACTTCAATTTCTTTTCCTTTTTAATTTAACAATTAATGATTCACAAGACATGTGAATGTGTGTCTGAGCTTTTAGAATAAAACTTTCATGACTATTGAAAGGACAATTTGAAGGAGGAATACAGAAAAATAATCCAAATCTCCATTCTGTGACCTGTGGTAGAGAAAAAAAAATAAAGATTTATTTATTAATATAAGCACTTGGTACAGTCAGAAGCGGGGAGGGTGAGAGAATTCACCAGAGCCAGAGGGGAGAGCAGAGCAGGCAGACTGACGAAGTACACTTCTGAGGGGAGCAGCGGGCGGCAGGAGAGGTCTGCACGCCAAGTGGGACCCTCGCCGGCGGCTGGGGATCGAACCGGCGCTGCAGAAGCTGCAGGCAGCTTCGAAACCCAGCGCTCAACTGCTGCACCACCGGGGAGGCCAGAGAAAACAAATTTGATGGCACAATATAAAATAAAATCAAAGTTATAGTTGATAAAATACAACACAACTGTGTTCTGAGTATGTGATTTTTTTGGTAACCTAAGTCTCAATTTTTCCCATTTACAAAATAAACATTTGACTACATGATCTGTTCACCTCTAGTAAGTCTTTAAAAAATATGAATAACCACTTCATTTGTAATATCTCAAAGGTGGACACAGCACAAATATCTATCTATAGGCGTGTGAATAAACACATCTTAATAAAATCATACAATGGAATGCTACTCAGAAATAAATAGTAATGAACTATGAACTATTGGTATGTTCAACAACAATGATGAATCTTTAATTATGTTGAGTGAAAAAAGAAGAAATATAAAAGTACACTGTATGGAATCATTTATATAAAATTGTAGACAATCCAAACCAATCCATGATAACATACAGCAGATCAATGGTAGCCTGGAGATAAATAGAGAGTTTAGAAGGGGTAAGAGAAAATGCAAAAGGACATAGAGAAGTTTTGTGGGTAATGGAAAATCTTGATGTACAGTGGAGGTTTCATGGCTGGCTGGATAGATCGATCTGTCTATCTATCTATCTATCTATCTATTTATCTATCTATCTATCTATCTATCTATTTGTATATTTAGCTAATCATTAACTTGTATATTCTAAAATGTGAATTTCATTGTATATTTATTTGGGGGAGAGGATACGCTGAATGAACTCTACAAACTCAGGTTTTATGGACTCCTTCCCTACCCCATGCCAAAGAGATCCAAAGCACCAAGGACCACAGATCCCATGCCATCACTGCCTAAGGGAGGATTGCTGGGAACTGAGGGTGGAGTTAAGCAGCCAGACTTGGAATATAGCCAGACATTTGGGCATTTCTTGTTTTGTTTTGTTTTGTTTTTTCCCCCAGACTTCAGCATGCTTGGGGTCCAGCTCAGTGGAACTGGTAGGACACATTCACCGAATTATCACTCTCTCTTTTTATCCCTGGGTTATTCCTTTCTTCATTTCCCTTTTTGTAAATAAACCCTTTATTACTTTTCTGTGTATGCTTGTAGTAGGGCCTCATTATATATGTGTGTGTGTGTGTGTGTGTGTGTGTGTATTAATTTTTGCATAGAAGAACTGGGGTTTGGGCTAGAAGTGGGGGATGAAAGGATTCACCAGAGACAGAGTGGGGAGCAGAACAGGCAAATTGACAGAAATATACTGCTGAGTGGAGCATCGGGCAAGACAGGAGAGGTCTGCTGTGCCACATGTGGGTTAGCTCCCTGGCTGGGCATCAAAATCAGTGATAGCATTGAGATTTAACCCCTAGACCACCAGGGTATCCTGCTATCAGTTTGTTTGTTTGTTTGTTTGTTTGTTTGTTTGTTTGTTTATAACACACACAGGTGAGGACCAAAACTCAGGCCAACTCACTTCACATTGGGGTTGCCCTGTAATATAGAAATCTATAAATTTTAATTCATTGGGGTGAACATCATGAGAAATGAAAACTGTGAGATATCTGGTGGAAGGCACCAGGAAGGCACCAAATTCATCCAGGTGAATGCTTGGAAACAAAAAACCCCTGGATTTTTTAGAATCAAATGATATAACAAATAAAGATACATAAAGTATAAAATTTTAATTAATAATTTTTAAATATTTGGAAATATCTATTTTAATGTTACTTTTTGCCTACCAAAATATTTAAAATTTTCAAACTCATATTTATGTGAGTTGATATACACATAGGGGAGTATGTGTGTGTGTGTGTGTGTGTGTGTGTTTCCTATTAAAAATGATGAAGTTCTAGGTATGTTCATGTGTCTCAGGTAAAGTAGAAAACCAATAAATAAAAAAAAAATAAGAATAACTTCATTAAATGCATCTAATTTCTACAATTCTGTATTTTGGCATAGTCACGTGATTCTATTGAGAAACATTATAGAAGTCACCAAGGTTCTACTTACCACTGTTCTCACTGAATGTCTCCTGGTGCTAAACATCGAAGAGCTCTCTCGCACTCGCTCTCACTCTCGTGCTCTCTCTCTCTCTAACATAGTGCCTAAGTTTATTCTGGTATTATGGGTGCTTTATTTGCTGTCCTCCACCACAAATGATAGGGTAATAAGCAAGACTTCACCTACTGTTCTTCTTGCTTGGTATAGTGGTTTTGTCAATGATTCTTATGTCTAAAGAAACACCACCCATCAGGGGTCACATTTACATGCTCTATTGAAAAAGAACTTTAGCTGAAAGTGTTCTAATAGTTTGGATCCTGCTGTGCAACATATGTGAAGAGACATTAACCACCTACACGTGTTCATAATATAAGAAACAGAAAAAAAACTGTTTGGTTTTACAAACTGGCAAAATAATTGAAACTTAATGAGGAGACTCTCTGGGCAGAAAATGACCTCTTGTTGCAGTGCCACTGAGTTCCCACTTTCTATCTAGTAAATGGAAAAATGAATGAATAAGATCATAAAGAGTAGTCTAAATCCCACTGAGTCCATTTTTTGCTTAATGCTTATTACCTTCTAGGTATTCTTTTTGCGACTTATTTATTCAACATAGTTGTTTTTGCTTGGCTGATTTGAACATTCTAAGCATATACAAAGCAAAAGAGAGAAACTTTATTCTAGTGTTTTTCATTCAGTATTCTGAGTACAAAATTCAGGAGCTTCCAACTATCCTGACCCAATTTTAGTGACACTGCTACATAGTATTAAAATCATTCTTTGATTCCTTCTAGTCATCCTGTCCATCACTCAGAGCTTGTTGACTGTCTCTTATTATCCAGGAGTCCTCTATTCCTCAACACTGCCTTCAGAACTGAATTTTTTGGTCATTTGTTCTGTCTTCTTCCCCCCAAAAATGTTATAAAATCTATCTATTGAGCATTGTTTTCCATTTCTAAGTTAGATAAAATTCCTCATTCTAACTGAACTCTTCTCAATGCAATTATTAATGAAGAATCTGAATGTTATACCCATTTACTACTTTGCATTTTTATTAATATACATATTATAATATGTTAAGCTTGAATCTAACAGAGTGTGTTTTACAGAAACTTAAGAAAGAAATGTCATTGTTTTTACATTTTAAAAGAACAGATTTATTAAGAAAGGAAAAAGAAAAAAGAAAACCTGCATAGACACAGGTGGGCAGAGACCTGCTGCTGCATTACAATAAGCAAATGTTAGTGGGGCCTCCCTGGTGGCACAAGGGGTTAAGAAGCAATCTTTGAAGCTATCTGCAGCCACTGCAGCAGGAGTTCGATCCTTGGTCAGGGAGGTGACCCACATGGCACAGAAGACCTCTTCTGACTCACCCGCTGCTCCTCTCAGCAGTGTATGTCAGTCAATCCTCCTGTTCTGTTCCCCACTCTGTCTCTGGTGAATCCTCTCACCCCCAATACCTCTGGCCTGTATCCCAGTTCTTGTATGCATAAATAAATACATCTTTTTAAAAAAAAGTTTTGTGAAAAGAAATGCCTACATTGTCACAGGTATGCAGGAGAGTTACAGATTTTCTTTATAAAAATTATTTTATTATATTTTGTAAGATTTTACAATCACTTCTTTACTTGTTTTTATTTTTAATATGTTTTATTACAGCAACTTGGTTTCCAACACTGTATATGAATATAGGGTTCCACTTCAGGTGTATAGTAAAATACTAAATCTGTGACCATAGTATACCTTAGTTGACTCTGCCCCCTCTACCCCTAATTTTTCTCCTCCCGTCCCCCTCTGGTAACTTTATGTCAAAAGTCTAAGAAAACCAAAAAAATGTTGTTAAGAATGTGGGGAATATAGGGACCCTAGTAAACTGTTGTTAAAAGTGAAGAATGCTCAGGCCCTTATGGAAAACATTAAGGAGGTTTCTCAAAATATGAAATACAGATGTAAGAATACAATCCAGAAATTTCATTCCCAATTATCGACCAATATCTACCCATCAACCAGCATCTGCAGCCATCAATCAGTATCTACAGTCATATACATACCTCTTCCCAGAGAGTGCTTTCAGTTTTGTTTGATGCTTACCATTTCTGACAACTCACAGTTGTCTCTCTTTCCTAGATAATTTATATTTTCCTGTCTATTGAATCCTTTCCATTTATTGTGTCATGTCTTTGTTTTTTCCATCCCAAACCAAATCCTGTGTTGACCCTGCTTCCACTTCCAATTACTGCTTTATTTCTCCCCTATCCTTTCTATCATATTTCCTCAGGGAGTTCTTTATGCCATTACTTTCTTTCTTTCTTTCTTTCTTTCTTTCTTTCTTTCTTTCTTTCTATTTCTTTCTTTCTTTCTTTCTTTCCTTCTTCCTTCCTTTCCTTCCTTCCTTCCTTCCTTTTCTTTCTTCTTTCTTTTTTTTTTCAATTTTTATTATTTATACAAGAGCTGGGGTATAGGCCAGAGGCGCGGGAGGATGAGAGGATTCACTAAAGATAGAATTGGGAGCAGAACAGGCAGACGGACCAAAAATGCTGCGGCAGGGGAGCAGTGGGCAAGGCAGGAGAGGTATGCCACACCATGTGGGTATCTCCCTGGCTGTCCTAGAATTGAACCAGCACTGCAGAGACTGTGGACAGCTTCACAGTGCTGTGCTCAATCCACTGTGCCACTGGGGAGGGCCATATGCCATTATTTTCAATTGATTTTCTTTTTTTTTTTTTACTTTTCGCTTACTAAAAAAGATATGTCCATCCCAAAAAGTCTTTTGCCAAAACACACCACTCTTTGAAGCATCACCAGCCATCTCTAGGTTACTAAATCTTTTAGACCTTTTACAATGTTAATCTTTCTGAGTTCATCATCAGCATTTTATAGTCAGAAATTTTATACAATTGATTAATCCTTTCATCTTAACACATGTGCTAGTTAAACTATCATGGGTTATGCAGCATTAGAAAACCTGCCCCTGTGCCTCAGAGTGTTTAAAATCATCCAAATCTCTTATTCACTCTGTAATCACCTATAGTCCTTTTCTGATAGATTTGTATTTGTGAACCAATGCTAATAGAGTAGTCTTTTGGGAAAATAATTATTAAATGCTGAAGCCAAGAAAAGACAAACTCACATCTAATACATTAGCAAATTCTTCTTTCTTTACAACATATACAAACATCTGACCAGTTTTCTCTATCTTTACTGCTAACATTCAGGCCAACATCACCTCCTCTTTTGAATATGACAATATATTGATAAAAAAAGTCTCCTTGCTTCTTATCTGCACCCCGACAGTTTATTCTCAACACAGTGGTCAGAGAGAATCTTTTAAAATCTTAAGAAAAGATATTGTTCAAACTTAAAATGAAAGGAAATTCTGACACGTTATTCAAGATTTTGTGTAGCAAGTGTGGACTTGGAAGAGTTTATATCGCATAGAATTAGCTAGTCACAAAAGCACAAATGCACTATCATCCCACATATATAGGGTACTTAGTCAAATTCATATAAACAAAAGTTAGAACAAACAGGACAGAATTGTGGTTGTCAGGTGCTGGGGAGACAGAATTGGGGTGTTTTTGTTTAATGGACAGAGAGTTTTAGAATGTTGACAAAAGTTCTGGAGATGCATACTGGTAGTAGTAAAAAAGTGCAAATATAGGTGTAAGGGTTAGGGGTTTAGGGCTTAAGTCTCAGAGCTATCATTGACATGGCCTGAGTTTGATCCTCAGCCAGGGAGCTAACCCACATATGGCATAGCCGACATCTCCGATCTCACCCACTGCTCCCCATAGCAGTGTATTTCAGTCGATCTGCTTGCTTTGCTCCACACTGTGAATCTGGTGAATCCTCTCAACCCCTGCACATCTGGCCTACATCCCAGTTCTATGCATAAATAAATAAAAATAAATCTTAAAAATAATTATTTTTAAAAAGTGCAAATGTATTTAATGCCACAGGCACTCATAAAATATTTGAAGTATTAAATTTTATGTTATATGTACTTCACCACAATATAACTAATAGCACAGTATTAAGTAATATGATACCACTTCTTTGCAGCCCTTTCTTAAGTATCCCAGTTTCACTTAGAGAAATATACCGAAGTGTTTTCTTTGTCTATATGATTATGCATTATCAGTCTGCACCAAATAACCTCTGTGATTACCTTACCTACTATTCTCTCCTTCATTTACTTAGCTCCAGGCTTATTAGCCTTTTGGTGACACTATCATAATATTCTTTGTTCTAGTCATGGTTAATTCTCTCTTTACTTGGCAATCTTTGCTTAATCTCATCATCTCAATGAGTTACTTAAATTACACTATTTAAAAGTCTACACACATCCAAAATTCTATTCACCATTAAGTTATACTATATGTTTTGTGTAGTATTTATCATCCTAAAAGGCATTATATGATTTTTATTTAGTTATCATTTTTCTTTATTTATTACTCATGGTCTGCCTCTACTCAGTCGAAGTTTTCCAAGGGTAGAAAGCATTTTCATTTAACTTGTAGATGTATTACATGTGCCAAGCACAGTGTAAGATTCATAGATATGATTGAATATTTGTTTTGTTAAATAAACAAATGCCATTCTCCTTCCCCCAAATTATCCACATTTGATCTGTGAAGCATTCCAATTTGATAATCCTTAAACAATAGATCTGATCTAATTTTCTAGGTAAACTTCATAGACAACCATTATTTTAGTTTTGTCCAGAACCTCATATCAATATCAAGCACATAATTATTTGAAGCTAACTTTGTTTTTATTGTTTATTTCTTGTGTTTTATCCATTTCTCTGCTTATTGTTATATGTTGAAAGATGAGAACAATAATCTAAAAGGGAGTAAATTTTAGAACCATTTTTTGGTTTTCCTTATTTTGTTGTAATTTATTTGCCTTGTAGTCATAAAACAATTTTAAAGGCAATTATTGCGTTTTTACAGGCATTTAACATTGCTAGTAGAAATGGCATATGGCTTTAATCTGAAATTGTATTCTTCAATCTATTCCAATAGAAGACTATTATCAATATTCAGTAATAATTCCAGACACACAATTTTTATCATGTTTGAACTTATAATGTGAATTTTATGATCATTTAAATTTAAAATAGAGAATAAATACTTAGAAAGAGCAATGATAGATTTTCACTTAAGAAACTCCACCAATTGTATTAGAAATATAGATTTTTGTGTTTCCATGGGTTAGGTCTCCCCAAAGAGTTAGATATTCTTTTTAAAGTATATCCAAAATAGGTCTTTTTCTAGAATATGTCACCTTAGTATGTAGAACTAATGTCAATTGAGGCCTCTTGGACCTCTGGAAGACCTTGTTTCCATTGCCTAAAGAATAAATAAAATTTTGAGTTAAGAGCAATGAAAACCTACAAAGTTGAGATAATCTCTTGTCCTTGTCTTACTCCTTTTGTCCTCTTAATTGAAGAAGAGATAGTCTGCAAGCTTCTGCCCTATTCTTAATTGAAGAATCAATCACAATTCCCCCTTTTATGAGCTAAATGAATATAGTTTTGGGTGTATCACACAGGTGTAATTTTATCTGTAAACATGTTCTCTAGTTGAGAGCAAAGTGAAGTTATCCTCTCTTTGTCATGTGAAGTCCTCTTTCCCTCTCTTCTTGACAGCCAGGACTACTTACCTTATGGTTTATGCTCCTTTTTTTTTGGTTGAAATCAGGACCTGCAAAATCATTGGAGTTCCCCTGTGCATGACATTAAAATAACATCTCCTTCACTAAGCAATCTAATTATAATTTGATTACTCAGTGTCCAAGAAGAGGTGGAAGATTTCCTCCTATATTTCACAATTCGAAAATAATATATGCTATCCTTTGTGATTGAACATTAAAGACATTTTATAAGAAAATGCATTTTTAATCAATTAAATTAAATTCCAATAATAGTTCTACTTGGAATTTCATGACTGGTTTAGGATTGCTGTTAAAATCTAACAGCAGCATCCCCGCTCTGTCTCTGGTGAATTTTCTCACCCTCCCACGCCTCTGACTGTACCCCAGTACTTGTATAAATAAAAATAAATCATTAAAAAACATCTAACAGCAGGGCCTCCCCAGTGGCGCAGTGGTTGATCTCTGGGCTGTGAAGCTGCCTGCAGCCTGTGCAGCGCCAGTTCCATCCCTGGCTTCAGGTGAGGGTCCCACATGGGGCACAGAGCTCTCCTACCGTGCTCACTGCTCCCTTCAGCAGTGTACTTCATCAGTCTGCCTGCTCTGCTCCCCGCTCTGGCTCTGGTGAATTCTCTTACCCTCCCGCGCTTCTGACTGTACCCAGTGTTTGTATGATTAAATAAATAAATCTTAAAAAAAAATCTAACAGCAGCAAACATAAATTTATATATCAAAAATCAAAATCAATAAAATATGTATAAGTATTAATAATCCATATTTGTTAAATTGATTTTGCTCTCTACATTCAAATGTATATGTTCATTTAATTTGGTTTCATATATTTTTTAAATTATTTCAACAAAACATTCCACAAAACTTCTTGATATTTACCTTATGACATTTGTATATAGACATTGTTCACACAGTTTAGTAAGAGAAAATTTAAAGATTTAGTCTTGTGATTATATTTGTATTTTATAGAAATAAGGATTGTAGCAGCGGTTTGCCCATTTATCCTCCCATTCCCTATCCCATGCGTGACAGAGTTTGCCCCCTTCAAGTTGTTTCAGTCACTTCCTTTGAATAACCCCAGGAATAATTACTTGCTACCCCTACATTTGTGGCAGCAATCAATTCAGATTTCACAGAAAATAAAAATTAGCTAAATTATACCATAATTTAATGATACCATACTTTAATTTGATAAATAATACAATCAGCTATTTTTGCAAACCTTGACTATTTTGAATATTTAAAAGCATGCAAACAAATACAAAGACTAATTCTTGAAATTCCATTTTTTCTAGCTTCTCTTTACAAAATGGGATTCAGGATTTGAGTGGACAATTGGTGTTGGCAATGACTTTTCCTACATTTCTAATGGTTCAAAGAACTGTCTCATATTTTTGAGTATCAAATCCAAGAGGTCAACTTTTGGTTTGTTTATTTATTCAATTGCATACTAGAAAATATTCAACAATGGGCTCCAAAAAATTGGATAGATATAACAAAGGTTATTGAAACTTTAACTAATATAATGAATGTTTAGTACATAAATTAGAAACAAATTATTATAAATTCCCTAAAATCAGTTATCATAGAAAGACCTTACTTATTTTTTCCAAATTATGAAATTATATAAAATGTATCATTGCGATGATTAATAACTATAGTTCTAACATGAGTAATGGCTGATTTTTGTTCTTTTTACAGTAACATGAAAGAAAAAAAACAGTAATTTCCTTATATGTTAGAACCTTACTTATTGTTCAATAAAGGAAATTTTAATTTCATAGTAACTGTTTGAGTACTGGAAGAACTTCTCAATTTATTGTGGCACTAATAATACAATAGCTATGTACCCAGTGAACATTTAAGTCTTGTCTGCATTATAAACATTTTCCCCATATTTTTCTTAAGCCTGGACATACAGAAAAAAATAAATGAAATGCTGACTTGTGCCATTTGCATATTCACCTCATAAAATAGCATCAATTTTAAATACAAATGTGACATCCGTGAACAAATATTTGTTCCTTACTGTTAGAATACACGTAATGAAGTCATCAATTATATTTCTAAAACTCATCTTTAAAATTCCACTTGACTATTTAAGACTTTTTTCATAGATTTGATAACTTTTGGAATTTTACCTTAGCACATTGACAAAACTACTAATTAGCTTATTTCCTTGAATTTCTCAATCTTTAACGTATGGCTTACTGAGTTTTGCTAAAAATGGCAATTCTATCCAGCTGGTCTCTGTAGTTTTCCTAGAATGGCATAATAAGCATGCTTTGATATGCAGGCTCTGTAGGATGTTTAGGACCTTGATTGTGTTTAATGGACTGCTCTCTTCAAAAGCACAGTTGATTTCTAAATACAGCAAACCAGAGCTAGGCCAATAAAAATGTGTAGCTTTATAGATTTATAATAAATGGGACTTTGTTAAATATAAATGGTCACTAACATTTACTTTTACTTTTGCTTTGTGCTTTGTAACACTTACTATCTTGCAATCATCATTCAGTAATTATTTGACAGTTATAAGATGTCAGAATAATGTAACAATAAAATGTGCTTTTGTTTAATGATTTCATTTTGGCAGAGCTTTGTTTACATACAAAGTGATTTCTGTTTAAAGCAATCAATAAAAATGGCATTTCTTTTTATGCCAGGAGTAATGTGGTTGTGCCAGCCTGGGAGTTGCATTGTGTTACCTCCTCATAGATAGTCATCACCTTCACAGGAAATCCAGTTTGGGCTGAATATTATAGGTGAAACAAAATACAGGTTGAAGTGATTTTCTTGGATTTTTCAGGTGAATTAATTGATAAGATGAAAAATAAATCATGTCACGACTGATTTATAAGGAGTTCATTTTCACATATATTGTGTATTTCTTAACATTGTATATGTTCATTTGTAAAGAGATAAAATACAAACTTAGGGCTCCTGGAACGAGGTGAGATGAAGAAGGGGATTGTTAAAAAACATGTTAGATATAGGATTCATATGTTAAAAGACCAAAGCCTGATAAAATCTTTTCATTTCTTTATAAATCTTTTTTTAAACGATTTATTTATTTATTTACACAAGCACTGGGTACAGTCAGAAGCGCAGGAGGGTGAGAGAATTCACCAGAGCCAGAGCTGAGAGCAGAGCAGGCAGAGTGACGAAGTGCTGAGGAGAGCAGTGAGCCCCAGAGGTTTGTGCATTATGTGGGACCCTCACCTGGCGGCCGGGTATGGAATCGGCACTGCAGAGGCTGCGGGCAGCTTCGCAACCCAGTGCTCAACTGCTGCGCTACCCGGGGAGGCCCTCTTTATAAATCTTTAATGTGGTTATGCAAGAAGAAACGTTGCTAAGCATTGAGAAGATTCAATGATTATCTTAAACTAATTTTAATGTGTTTGAATTCACTGTGTATTATTCTGTTTTTCTATTTTCCCTAAAATCTAAGTTCATCTCTACTTTACTTTTTTTTTTTTTTAAGATTTATTTAGGCATACAAGATCTGGGGTAAAGACCAGAGGTGCAGGGGGTGAGAGGATTCACCAGAGAGAGTGGAGTACAGAACAGGCAGAATGACTGAAATACACTGCTGAGGGGAGCAACAGGTGAACAGGAGAGGTCTGCTTCACCATGTGGGTTGCTCGCTGGCTGTCAGGGCATGGAACTCATGCTGCAGAAGCTGCGGATTGCTTCGTAGGGAGGTGCTTAACCCCTTGCACCACCAGGGAGGCCCCTCCTCTGTACTTTAAAAGGAGAATCTTTGCATGTGTTTTGAATTCTTCTGTAAAACATGCCATTAAAATATACTCTTGTAAAGGCCAGCAGATGGAGAAATATCTATACATTTTCTTTTCAATAGAATCAAAAAGTTCTGGGAGGACAACTGTAAACACATGTGATTCCAAAATAATCAGATTATGAGAAATACCTTCATTCAATCTATTCAGACTTCATCGTTTATTTACTTTGTTCTTTTCAGCTTTTTTTTTAAACTTATATATATATATATAAAGTATAATATATATATATATATATATATATATATATATATATGCTCTTTAGAAAACAATATCCCACTAATTTGGTTAAAAGAAACCAAAAGCTACAGAAAAAAAGAAAAAAAAAACTCCAATTACATGACCCACAGCATTTATTGCATTCTTAGGTTATAATTTAGATAAGAAATATAGAGACAAGCAAAGGTTAAAAATGTTGACATTCAACATATTTTAAAGTATCAGTGAATAATTTTGTAATTTTTTTTTAAATTTTGATTTTCTTTTCTTTTTTTTCTTTTTTTTTTTTTAAGATTTATTTATTTATAAAAGAACCAGGGTACAGGCGGATGTGGGGAGGTGAGAGGATTCATCAGAGACAGAGCAGGGAACAGAACAGGCAGACTGACTGAATACACTGCTGAGGGTTAGCAGCAAACAGGAGAGGTCTGCCACGCCATGTGGGATTCTCACCAGCTGGCTGGTATCAAACCTGCACTGCAGAGGCTGCGGACAGCTTCACAGTAAGGCACTCAACTGCCTGTGCCACCAAGGAGGCCCTAATGTTG
>NW_023601851.1:3537486-3601544 GCF_014898055.3 Talpa occidentalis | reverse complement strand
CCCACTGGGTCAGAACCACACTGTGAGGGATCCCAGGAGACCCACAGGCATGGGAAGGTCTGATCACTCCTGTGCTCTGAGTGCTCTGAGCAGAGGATACAATGGAACAAGGTAAAAATGTACCATGGTCCACCCAGTAGCTCACCTGTGTCCACACAGCTCAGCTGTGTCCACCACACCATGAGTCCCGCTGGAGCTGGTTGCTGCCTGGGATGGAACCTGCACAGACTCTCTGAGTACCTTCACAGTCCCCATGGCTGGAAGCCCCCCGCCACAGGGTGCGACAACTGCACCATCTCCTCACTGCCCAGGAGATTAGCGCCCGCCTGGCAGGGTCATTCCAGGCATCAAGGCCCCTGACTGCTGAGAGAGAGGCAGGTAGTGCTGCCCCAGCACTTCCCCCTCAACAAAGTGCCAGGTCTATGCTTCCACCTGCATTGAAAAAGGAGAGAGAGGAGCTGACAGGCCAGAGCACCAAGACCACCCCTTCTGCCAAAATGGAAGGTCCTAGGCTCAGGCAGGCCCGGGGGCAGGGAATAGTTTTTCCTCTAATACCTGAGCCTCGGGTTCCTTATCTTTCCTAATCTCTACCCCTCAACTCTAGAGGTGGACATGGCCCCTTCACCTGTTGTTGCCAAGTGCCTAATGTCTGCTGGACACTGAGGACATGAGCTGAGCTGAGCCCACAGGTCAGAGCACCCTCAGGAACATGGTCTAGCGGGGGTGGGAGGGAGGGAGAGAGATCAACAGAGAGGAGGGAAGTACATAAGGGATTCTGGTGATGGGTCATGGGTGCTATTTTGGTGAGAGCACTGAAGGAAACATCCCTGAGGCGAGACGCCAATAACTAAAAAAATTGAAAAACAATGTAAGAAAAGAAAAAAAAAATATGGCCTTTAAGGACAGGGAAACCCTAAGACAATACAAATAAAAAAAAAAGTCTTCTAAAGGGGGTCTCATCCTGAATAATATTGCAGGCACTGCCAAGGCATCCCTGTTACAGGGCATCCCCGATATAAAACGGGTTGCCTGACTGTGGATCCTCACCTGCACTCTTAAAAGGACTAGTGTGGGGAGGAGACACCATTTAGTTTCCTCCCTGGAGGAGAGTGGAGAGTGTGGGAGGGGCCTTGTCACATGGGGAAGGCCTTTGCCCTTATGTATTTAAGGTATTTAACAAATGATGCTCCTCCTCTTCTAACTCTGCCCTCATGCAGTCCTCTTGGGAAGGAGAAGGTTTATCTCTTCTCTGTGCTATCAGCCGAGCCTCTGCCATATCCAATTTATGGAGGGAGGCCTGTATCTGGTTCTGCATACTTTTAAAAGCTGACTCAAAAATGTTACAGTTTTCATCCCTCACACTCTATAGTTAAATCAAAAGCCTGATTTTGTTGTTGCATGGCTAGGTTAAAAACCTGAATTTGTTCTTGCATGGCTAAGTTAAGAGCCTGAATGTGTTGTCACACATTCTCAGTATGTGAAGTAGAACATCTTCCTGTCATAGAAACAAGAATGTGGCAAATGGTGCTTACACATGTATGCATACAGAAGTAAAATAATCTGTGCCATAGACCAGGTTTCCTCAAATTATTTACATTTATGAAACTGGTGGTGATATTAAATAGAAAAAGACTACTTAATCTCAAGGCCGGAAGAAACCTGAAAGAATTCAAGCTAGGAATGAAACTGTGTAAGTTCATGGTTGAGGCCATGTTTGGGTCAAAAACACACCCACAAGAGAGAGCTGTACGCAAGCAGAAAAAAAAAAACAAAAAAAAAAAAAACAGACTTTTCAGGACTTGAGACAAAGATTACAGTCTTGCAGACCTAGTGTGCTTATGGTGACCAACACAAGGAGAGTTAATTTGGGCTGGTCAACCAGGGGTGTAGCTTGGAAACCACCTCGGGTGCCAAACTGTTAGAGGGCAGCCCTGTATTAAATGGGTATAAAATGGATTGCCTGGCTGTGGGTCCTCACCCGCACACTTAAAATGGGCTTAATACTCCCCTACAGGCACACACAAAAGGTTAATAAAAAAATTATTTACGAGGGAAGGGGAAATGAGAAAATGTACAAATCAGGGAGAAAAGTGGGAGATAAAGTCTCAAATGCATCCTACCCGATCTGCCAATCTGGACTCCCAATGGCATACTGAGAGCTGGCCGCAAGCCAGGAGCCGTGAAGCCAGGAGGCAAGCGACAGAGCGAGAGCCCCCAAGGCCCACGTGTTTGGTTTTTATACCCAACCTGGCTGCTTAACTCCATCCTCAGGTCCCAGCCACCTTCCCTTTGCTGGTGATGGATTTGTCTTTCCCAATGTCTTGATGACTTTGGTCTGGTGTGGGGGTGGGGTCCACAAAGCCTGTATGGGATTAGCTCAGGACATCCTTTTCCCCTAACATCCCCTCCTCCACAATTGTTATATATCTCCACTGCACAACATCCCTACCTAGAGCAGTTTCAAGTCATGGAACCCGGGCTAGGGTATCTGCTTCATTATTGCCTGGTGAGGCTGGGGTACATGTCCTGTGACATGATGAATAGTCGCCTGCTTCTGATGCCCTAGATCCCATAGATCTTTCCATAGGCCTGCCCCACAATGGCCGATGCATGACTATCCAGTCATTTAGATTCCACGTGGAAATCCTCAGTGTCAGGCCTCTGTACACAGCCCAACTGTCAGTACAGATTACCAGAGGGGAGGGGTCATGGGGCACCACCATCCATACAGCTCACAGTTCAGCCCATTGGCTGCTCTGTCCTGTCCCAGTTTCTAATAAAATAGTGTCTGTTTCTGGGTGTACAGCCACAGCTGTCCAAGAGGCTGGCTGAGCCTAGCTGGAGCCGTCTATATACCAGGCCTCTCCTGGTGCTTGTCTCACCTTGTTCTAGAACCTGTGGTGTTGCATGGGGCAACACCACACTGATAAAGAAACAGGGGTCGTGGAGCAGGCTACATAATGCAGAATGCTGCTGAAGAGCAAGTTCCTGGACTTTTTATTGACACACAGCATTGGCTGTGATGGTCAGGAGCAAAAGGAAAGGGGAAGGAGATGAAGGGCTAGAAGATTAAAGAAAGAGGAAGACTGTAGAAGATCAGAGATTGTGAGTCTGCCCTCCAGGCATGTCTCATTTGCTTGATGACTAGGTATTTTCATTGAGCTCACACCCTAATCTCCAGCCATGGTTCTAAGCTTATCAACAAGGTGTTCCACTGATCAGCTTCTGGGGTCCCTTGTCATACATCGGTCCTCAGCCCCCTAGGTGTTCCCAGTCATACACTGTGAAGTAGAAGTCAGGAGTATGTGTTATGCATCAGACCTCAGCACCCTGGGCATTCCCCGTCATAACTCGTGATGCATAGCCTTCCCAGCATGACCCAGCTTTGTGATCTTGTTTTATTTGAAGGGCACCTTGAAGGGTTGGGTTCTGTACCTAACTGATCAGGCCTTCTTGGCCTTCCTTAGAGCTATAGGTGACAAAATGGTGGCTGAACCCACATTCCAGCTTCTGAAGTTGGTTCCATACTGACATATGTCACTGGACCAAGTACCTCCTGCAACTCTGCCCTTAAGGGTCTAGTTGAAAGTGTGCAGCCCTGTTCTAGGTAAGCCCCCCACTTTGCCAAGATGGGAGTTTGAGCCGTACCACTATGGCGCTTTGTTGTCCAGTCCTGTACCTATGTGGCTATTGGGTAAGTGGTTCTCACTAAGACAGGAGCTGTGGCAGTTATACTTTCAGTAACTATTAAGGCTGCATATCCCGCACCTAGCAATTTTTCAATTAAGGAATACCTAATCTCAGCCCCCTTCCAGAGGTGGGACCAGAACCCCAGAGGTTGTCGTAACTTCTCCAATTTCTGCCAGAGTCCCCACCCAAACTCTTCCTGAGTAACATGCACATCTAGTTCACAGGGTCAGGCTGGGCCAAAAACCTGCAAGGCCTGAGCAGTCTTTATAGTTCGTTTGGCTGTGGCAAATGCTGTGTCTGCCTCAGCTGATCAATCCCACCAGACTCCCTTACATATCAACATATACAAGGGTCATAGGAGCTGGGCCATATGACGTATAAATGCCCCCCAGCAACCCAGCAGGCCCAGAAAGGCTTGCAGCTGCCTCACTGTGGTTGGAGTGGGGTAACCTTGTACTTTGTCTATTACAGCAACAGGGATGACCTTTGTCTTACCCGACCAAACAACCCCCAGTCCAGGCCCCTGCAGTTTGCTTTCGTTGATTGCCCAGACACATGTTTTCAGGTGTGTCAATAGGAGAGATACTGCCTTTTCTAAATCTGGACAAGAATCATTAGTCAATAAAATGTCATCAATGTAATGATACAGACACACTGAAGATGGCCTCTCCCACTGGGCCAGATTGGCTGCCACCAGCCCGTGACACAGAGTAGGGCTGTGCAGGTATCCCTGTGGGAGCACAGTAAATGTTCATTGCTGGCCTTCCCATGTGAAGGCAAAAGGGTCTTGACACTCTGGAGCTATATCTATGGGGGAGAAAAGAATTTCCCAGATCAGCTACAAAATGACACATGCCTAGCTCGTGGCTCAGACAACCCATCAAGTCTGCCACTGAAGGCACTGCAGTGTGCAAGGGGTAGCTACCTTATTTAACTCATGATAATCTAGAGCCATACACCAAGAGCCATCGGGCCTCTTCACCAGCCATACTGGCAAATTGTCAGGGCTATGGGCAGTACACACAATA
Organism: Talpa occidentalis; assembly: GCF_014898055.3. NCBI lineage: Eukaryota > Metazoa > Chordata > Mammalia > Eulipotyphla > Talpidae > Talpa > Talpa occidentalis. Next base: position 3,596,826 of record NW_023601851.1, on the reverse strand, counting down.
CCCACTTTCTCCAATTCTGATATTGTGCCCATAATTTCCTTGTGGCCTCCAGGCAACCAATATAGCTTGGTAGTAGTCACTCGCCTAGGGACTGCCAGTTGTATGGGCAGATGCTTAGTGTGTCCTCTCACCACTGCCTGTACCACATGAACTCTAAGGCAAAACTCTCTTGCTATGGTCTCTAGCCACAAGTCATGTATTACATCCACCCCCACGATGTACTACAGGATGGGCTATATATATACTTTATATTCCTTTGGGGGTCATCACACAATCCCCAGGGATAGACTCACTGCTGTCACCTTGACACTCTGGCGTCCATAGCCATCAATGTAACAAGCAGACACTAGAAATTTTCCTGGATTTCCATAGAACAGTGTTTCTAGCAGTGTGTCTAGCAAAGCCAAAACTCTTTGCACATTAGTCGGGGAAGAGAGGATGGCATGCTCCACATGTGGCCTCCGGTCCCTGCCTATCCCCTATGGACAGGTTCCTTGGCATCAGCCTATCTGAAAGTGATCAAGCCAAGAAACAAGAAAGAACTCAAAGAAACAACCTAATCTCAAAGCTCAAAGAACTAGAAAAAGAACAACAACAACAAAAAAAAAAAACAGTAGAAGAAAAGAAATAATAAAAACCAAAGCAGAAATAAATGAAATCGAAACTAAAAAAAAAAACAAAAAACAAAAAACAAAAGATCAATGAAACCAAGAGCTGATTCTTCAAAAATAAATAAATAAAACAAAAACCCCTAGCCAGGTTCAAAAAGGAAAAAAGGGAGAAAGCACACATAAATATGATCATAAATGAAAGAGGAGAAATCACAACGGACACAGCAGAAATCAAAAGAATAATCAGAAACTGCTATGAACAGTTATATGGAAACAAGTTCAACAATCTAGAGGAGATGGACAAATGCCTACAACTCTACAATCACCCAAAGCTAGATAAAGAAGAAATATAACACCTAAACAGACCAATTACAAGCAGTGAAATTGAAATGGTAATCAAAAACCTCCCCAAAAACAAAAGCCCAGGACCTGATGGATTTACAGATGAATTCTACCAAACATTCAGAGACAAATTAGTGCCTATTCTTCACAAAATCTTGCAAAAAATTGAGAAGGAAGGGACAATATACCAAACATGTTCTATGAAGCCAAAATTACACTAATACCAAAACCGAACAAGGACAATGCAAAAAAAGGAAAACTACAGGTCAATCTCCCTAATGAACACTGATGCAAAAATCCTCAATAAAATTTTAGCTGTCAGGATCCAACAATGTATCCATAAGATAATTCACCACGACCAAGTAGGATTCATTCCAGGGACACAAGGATGGTTCAACATCTGAAAATCAATCAACATTATTCAACACATCAACAAAAAGAAATATAAAAAACATATGATAATATCAATAGATGCTGAGAAAGCTTTCGACAAAGTGCAACACCCATTCAAGATAAAAGCCCTTGAAATTCTTGGGATACAAGGAACATACATCAACATCATAAAGGCCACATATGACAAGCCAACAGCCAGTATCATTCTCAATGGTGAAAAGCTGAAAGCAATTCCATTAAGATCTGGAACAAGACAAGGATGTCCACTCTCACCACTGCTTTTCAATATAGTACTGGAAGTCCTACCCAGAGCAATAAGACAAGAGAAAGACATACAAGGAATCCAAATAGGAAAAGAAGAAGTCAAACTATCACTATTTGCAGATGATATGATAATATACATAGAGAACCCCAAAAACTCCACAGAAAAACGAATTCAACTCATCAATCAGTTCAGTAAAGTGGCAGGATACAAAATCAACACGCAAAAGTCAGTAGCCTTCCTATAAACAAACAATAAATATGAAGAAGAAAAAGTAAAAAAAAAACATCCCTTTTATTATCAAAACAAAAAAATCAAATACTTGTTAATAAATCTATCAAAAGAGGTAAAGGACCTATACAAAGAAAACTATAAAACACTGTTAAAAGAAATAGAAGAAGACACAAAAAAAAATGGAAAGACATCCCCTGCTCATGGATTGGAAGAATAAACATTATTAAAATGGCCATCCTACCAAAGGCAATATACAGATTCAATGTTATTCCAATCAAAATTTCAATGTCATTCTTCAAAGAAATATAACAATTATTGATGAAATTCATATGGAATCACCAAAAACCCCGAATAGCCAAAGCTCTCCTGAAAAAAAAGAAGGGAATGGAGGCATCACACTCCCAGATTTCAGGCTATACTACAAAGCCATAATCATCAAAACTGAATGGTATTGGAACAAGAACAGACACACAGAACAATGGAATCAAATAGAAAATCCAGCAATAAACCCACAGATTCATGGTCAACTAATATTTGACAAAAGAGCACATACTATGCACAGGAGCAAAGAAGTTTGTTCAATAAATGGTACTAGGAAAACTGGGTCGCTAAATGCAAAAGAACAAAGCTTGACCACTACCTCACACCATACACAAAAATCAACTCAAAATGGATTAAAGAACTAGACATAAGACCTGAAACCATAAAATATATAGAAGGAAATATAGGCGAAACACTACATGATATACACATCAAAGACATCTTTACAGACACATCACCCAAAGCAGTGATAGTGAAGGCAAAGATAAACAGCTGGGACTACATCCAATTAGAGAGCTTCTGCACAGCAAAAGAGACAATAATCAAAACAAAGAGAAACTCGCTGACTGGGAGAACATTTTTGCCCGATACTCTAATGATAAATGACTGATCACAAAAATCTACAGAGTTGATGAGACTCAACACAAACAAAGAAAATAATCCAGTCAAAAAATGGGCAGAAGAGCTAAAAAGAAACTTCTCTGAAGAGGAAATGCAAATGGCCAACAGGCATGTGAAAAAATGTTCAACATCACTTGTAAACAGGGAAATGCAAATCAAAACTACAATGAGATACCATCTTACACCAGTGAGAATGGCACATATTTAAAAAACTAGCAACAACAAATGTTGGCGAGGGTGTGGAGAAAAAGGAGCTCTCCTGTTCTGCTGGTGGGAGTGCAAACTGGTCCAACTACTATGGAGAGCTGTGTGGAGATTTCTGGACCTACTAAACATAGAGCTTCCATATGATCCAGCAATTCCACTCCTAGGTATTTACCCAAAGGACACAGAAACATCAATTCCAAAGAACACCTGCACCCCTATGTTTACAGCAGCACTGTTTACAATAGCTAAGCTTTGGAAACTACCCAAATGCCCCAAAATAGATGACTGGATCAAGAAGATGTGGTCCATATACACCACCATTTTTTTTGAATATTTTTGCATTCAAAAAAGATAAACACATGCAATTTGCAGCAACATGGATGGAGCTGGAAGGGATCATGCTTAGCAAAATAAGCCAGAAAGAAAAAGAAAAATGCCGATGGTCTCACTCATAGCAGGAATCTAGAAGACTAAAATGAGAGACTAGGAAAAAGAATATAAGAAAGAAAATATCAAAATCCACAAACAACTATGAACCAGAGACTCTCTATGGGGGGTGGGGGCATCTCTGGAGTCACAGGCTGGTTTGACACCACTGGCTGAGACTCAGGCAAAGGACCAGTCTCCCTCTCCTCTTCTTCTGAGGAGAAGACTGGGATCTCCAGAGTCACAGGTTGGTTTGCCATGACCAGCTGCGACTCGGGCAAAGGGCAAACCTCCCTTTCCTCCTCTCCTGAAAAGGAGTCTGGCATCTCCAGAATGGTTGATTGGCTTCTCCGAACTTCTTCCCCCAGAATCCTCAAAGGTTGTTGCAGTATCCACATCTCTTCCCACATCTCGTCCCATACTTGCTGGATTCTGATTGCTCTTTCTGCCTAGACTCTCACAGAGCTGTAAGAAACACCCATCCCACAGCCCCTGCCTCCTTGCGGGCACTATCTATCCAGGGTCTTTTCTATTTCATATAGGGCCTGTTCCAACTGCACTGGGGATCAAGCTACCTCTGACCATTCCTGAGGAGGTGCCTACTGGGAGAGGAGGCTGGCCACCAAGTAACATCTGTGCATGGCCAACCACCCAGCAATCGCTCCCCAAGTTTCAAAAGGTTCCATACCCATCTACATCAAGCTGTCCTGCTTTAAACCGTCCTGCCATCTTCGCCAGTGTAGTGCAACCAACCCATACCAGGTAGGTTCATTACCGGTTCTAGCAGCCCTGTTGGTGTCTTCATGCTCTCCGCTATTTTCCATCACTGCACTCCATCGCGCTCTGGCACTCTCCACCACACTCCTCGGTCCACTCTACTTCACTCCTCTGTCCTCGGCATCACACCACACTGCACTGTGCTGCACCACACCACTCATGCCACACCACACATGCCACACCATGTCACTTGGTGCCATGCTGTTTGGCTGAGTGTGCACACGCAGTGGGAGGGAAGAAAAGCCTGAAGTTTCCCCCCTATTTACCCCACAAAGGAGGTAACATCACGTTAAAAGGTAAAGTGCAGGGCCTCCCTGGTGGCACAAGTGGTTAAGACGTAACCTATGAAGCTATCCGTAGCCACTGCAGCATAAGTTCAATCCCTGGCCAGCCAGAGAGCTACCCACATGGCGCAGCAGACCTCTCTTGTCTCGCCTGCTGCTCCCCTCAGCAGTGTGTTTCACTCAATCCTCCTGTTCTGCTGCCCCCTCTGTCTCTGGTGAATCCTCTCACCCCCCTCACCTCTGACCTGTACCCCAGTTCTTGTATACATAAATGAATCAATAAAATATATAACTAAATAAATCTAAAAAAATAAAAATAAAAGGTACAGTGCAGGCCCCCCCTAGTAGCATATGGGTTAAGCATCAGTGCTGTCACCATTATGGCTTGAGTTCAATCTCCAGCCAGGAGCTGACTCACAAGGCACAGCAGACCTTTCCTCTCTTACCCACTGCTCCCTCAGCAGTGTATCTCAGTAGATCCACCTGTTATGCTCCCCGCTCTGTCTCCAGTGAATCATCTCACCCCCTGTACCTCTACCCTACACCCCAGTTCTTCTACTCAAAATTAAACAAAAGCTTAAAAAATGATAAAGTGCATTATCTACAAAATGCCCAGATCCCAGGTGCAAGAATACCAGTGGTTGATGCAATCCCTGAAATAGGAGGAATCCTCTTAGCACCATGTATAGAGAAAAGATCTCAAGAGCTTAGAAAAGGGCCCTTCAGTGTCTCAGACTCCCCATGAAGAAACTTTCCACCCCTATTGGTGATGGCGCCCAGCTGTCCCTACAGTGGTGTTTCTTGGTTGTGTCCTTTACTGAAGCAGAGAAGGTCCCTACTTTCAATAAAATGCCAAGACTTGTAGCCAGAGTGTGGCAAGCTGCTTGCCTCCTGGTCACTCAAGGCTCAAGAAAGCCTGGATTCTATTCAAGTGATGTTCTAAAGTAGCCTCATGAGGCAGTTTCCAGCTGTCAAATTGGGGACTTCAAGGCTCTGAATGGCCACATCAGCTGTGCAACAGGTAAGTGATGCCTCAGTCCTCAGATGTGGGCCCAGGACCAGCACAGGCAGCATCTCAGATCCTGTGAGAAATTCAGAGCCCCAGGTGCCACACAACCCACTGGCAAGAAACTGCACCCCAGGAGACTGGGACTTGACTCTGCCCTCCTGCCTGCTAGACCTGGCATGGGGAGGGGTGTCAGCCCCAGAAAAGCTTACAATACATTCCCCAAATCACATTATGTCTACAGAAATTTAAAAAAAAAATGTATGGAACTGAACAGTGAGCCCAGAAAACCCACCACAGGGTGATCAGTCTAGCAGGAAGACAAAGGGGAGCCACGGGGGAATGTGCTTTCAATCAAGGGCTTTGGGCACCTACAGGGTCACACGAGGAATGACCTGACCCCCATGTTGCTCCAGGAGCCAAAATGACCTGAGCAGAGCTCTGCACCCCCAGCCGCCCAGCCCTGGGTCTCCTGACTCGCTGCCATGCAGTCACCGGTAGGGAGATGTCCTCATCTTCCCCTCGCTTTGGGGTGGTTCCTGAAGAAACCGGTTCCTTCAGGAAAGAACCTCACCCCAGTCCTGGGAAGTGAGTGCCAAGGCGAGCCCAGCGGCTGGGGAGGCAGGAGCCAGGCACGGGGGCAGGGCTGCAGGTGCAGGGTGGGAGAGGTGCGTGGGGGCAGGGCTGAAGGTGAGGAAGGGGGCTGCAGGGTCGGTGGGCCAGGCTATAGGTGTATCGTGAGGGTCTGCAGGTGCATGGGGACGGGGTTCCAGGGGCAGGGGCAGGGCTGCAGGGTGTGGGCAAGGCTGTAGGTGTGGGTGGACAGGGAGAGGCTACAAGTGTGTGGGGCAGGGTTGCAGGGAAAGGGTTAAGTAAGGAAAGCCTGGGGATGCTCACCGGGGCGCCCCCACCCGTCCAGCTGCAGCTAATGTCTAGAAAATCAAAATGAAATGGAGGTAAATATCCCACATCTCTGAAAATACTATTACCCTAAAACTTCCGTGAGCCATTAACATAGCAAATCATGTCCCTGTGCATTAAAAACATATGAGGATTGTTTACCCTGAACCACACAGAGCCCCCAAAACCCGCTGCTCACCCCCTAATAGAAAGAGAATGGGCATCCTGCTCCATCAACCTCGGCTTTCCCCACCCAGCAACTCATTAGTCCCTACATGGCCTCATTTCCTCACCTCACCACCAGGGAGCGCGCATTCCCTCCACTCCTGTGCTTTGCCCCAGATACTCTCCTTCTTAGCCCGCGGTCCTATCTCGGGTCTGCGCGTTGAGCAGTGATGCATGCAAGGAGGGGGCGCGGAAAGGCTGGAGGACTGAGAGGCTGAGGGGGTAAACGAGAACTGTCGGGCAGAGCGCGCCGCCTGATGGTTTGGAGGAGCGATACGGCCGAAGAAGGAATAATGACAGGCAGAAGTGCCATGGCCTAGCCCAAGTATCAGGGGCGGACCAGCCCTGCAAGTGGTAGATGGCAGCCGCGGAGAGTCAACTACCTGTTGAAATAGGGATTCTTCTTCATTCAGAGAAGAGAACAAATTTGTATCAACCTTCTGCAGGGAACTTTGAATTCAGTCATTAGAATATGGAATATTTTATATATATGTATTATATATGTATTAAAAGGAATATTAATACAATTTTTGAGGAATGACCTAAGGAAATGCTTAGAATACAAATTAAAATTTTTATTCAGAAGAATGCTAGCCAGTAGTTTCTTATACTAACACATACTGGACATAATCTAAATCAAAACTGCAGGAGAGAGTAAAAGATATGACAATAAATGTAGCAATTAGGTACAATAACTCTAAATAGTTTTCAATGACTTGAAAAAATACTTACAATGTAAAATGGAGGAGGAAAGATAGAAAATTGCAGGCATAGTGTTATTCTACCATGGATAGAAAATATTAATGAAATAATATATTGTGCATGTAGAATAGAAGAGAGAAGTAACTGCATTAAGTGGACTACTATACAACAGTAAAAAAAATACTGAGATTATAGCTAAATCCAATTTGTGGATCATCTACCCTATGTGTTGGTGAGTAAAGGAATCAAGATATAAAAAGGGCATAATATCATTGATTTAAATTTTAAATACCATACAAAATTAAAAGCATGCATTAAGTACACAGATAATAACACACATTAGGCCATTAATTATCATGATGGACAAGGGAAATTATTATGATGGCCACATATTTGTGCTTACTCAGAGAGGAAGATTATGATATAGTGTGTTCTTAATGTTTCTTCACCCGGTTAATGGAGTTCATTTCGTAATTCTAAAATTTCACATTTATACTGTCCACCCTTGCACAAGGAGTTTTGACAGTGAATCTTCCCTTAACCCAGCTCATCTCTTACAATTACTCCCGTTACCTCAACTTTCCGAGTGACTCTCAGCCATCAGTGCCATCCTGTTTAATGTGCTGTTTACCCACTTGCACACAATGGATACAGCACCCAGAGCAAACCTGGAACTGCGTCCCCCTCTTCACTGACTTCCAACCAGCTGCCACAGTCCCATGGGACTCTAGTGATCACAACATAAAAATAAAAAAAAAATATTACCAGTATGACATAGACACCCATGTATAGGAATGCCACACACTGAAAGTGATGATGGATGGTCTGTTATTTTCTTACTGGAATCAGGTTATGTTCAAGTCTATGATGAGATGGTTATAGATCTTTGCTGGTAATTTATTTTTTCCAAACACACTCTAAAGACATAATTTAAGGAAAAAGCTTCTTTTTGGAGTTGAAATTTTTTGAAAATTTTGTTTTATTTATCCTTTGTGCTGAGCTGTATTTGAAAGATATATTTTATTTATTTATGCTACAACAAGTGGGATGTAGGCCAGAGTAAAGGGGTGAGAGGATTCACCAGAGACAGAGTGGGGAGCAGGACAGGCAGATCCACTGAAATACACTGGTGAGGGGAGCAGTGGGGAGACAGGACCAGTCAGCTGCACCATGTGGGTCATCTTCCTGGCCAGGGATCAAACTCATGCTGCAGTGGCTACAAATTGCTTCATAGTGCTGAGACTTAACCCTTGTGCCACCAGGGAGGCCCAAATTTGAAGATATATTAATTATTCTCTTTTCTTTCTCTGAAATTACAGAAACAAATAAATAAATAAACAATAAATAAGAATATTTGTTAATACAGAGATACAGAGGAACAAGTGTTGATTGATTACAATTTCCACTTGCAAAGCTGCTGTCTCACTCAAAAGGGGAAGAGCCTACATTTTTTTAATTAAAGGGGAAACTAAAAAGTAAGTTTTTCCAGATGTAACCTGATGTTTTTGTCACCCCTTACAGAGTGTCAATCCTATGCCCTGATAGTGGTAAGTGGGGAATTCCTGAGGTTGTTGGGGAGCACCCATGGAGTGCATGGGAACCAGGGAAAAGGGTCACTTGGGCTGTATAAAGAGACAGCAGGGCCTAATCCACACAGAGGACACGCACCCCTGTTGGCGTGTCTGCCAGGCAATGGTATAATATGGTGCAAAACTACTCAAGGGATGACAGTTTATTTACATTGAAGGCACCTGTTTCCCTAAGTTCTATGATCAAATCTCTGATTCTTCAGTTAATGTTTATTTAGCAGAGTCCCAGCTGCTCTTCCTAATTACTTTTCACCTGAGTGAATGTCTGGAGATGTCCGGAGCATACACTGTGTTGCGCATGCGTGCGATGAGTTAAGTTTCGCTTTACCATTTCACCTTATGAGACACCACTGCATTTTCCTGTAAATCACGTGAGACTGGGAGGTACGATGGCAGGAGCTACCAGAGTATAAGAAGAGAAACAAGAGAGAGAGGAGAGGATACTGCGATAGGATACTGTGAGAGGTTACTGCGAGAGGAGCAGAGAGAAGGCCAGGGAAGGTAGAAAGACAGGGAAAAGAAAGACATGGAAAAGTAAGAGAAGGTAAAGAAAAAATAAAGAAGTAACCGCTAGCAGCAACTTGTCTCAAGCTCATCATTTCAATCCTCAGCCCTTCTCTTTTGTGCCTGCGGGTCGGGAAAGGTGGTGTCCAACGTGGGACATGAAAAAGAACGAAGGAACCGCTGAAGGACCAGCTGTGGTGAGTTGGCAAGTAGAGTAAAGTAGCTGGGATCATGGGCAATTCAATGTCCAAGGGGTAGTTAGTTATTTCCCTGGAAGTTCTCCTAAAAGAGTTTGGTGTTCCTCTTAGTAGAAAAATTCTTATAAGATTTGTAGAGACCCTTAGTATCACTAGTAAATGGTTTCTGGAGCAGGATCAGGTCGATAGTGCCAACTGGAATAAGGTGAAAGGAGATATTGTCTTGCATCAGCAATTATATGATCTTGAGTCTCTCCCTGGCACTACTTTGATGGTCTGGGGAGTGGTGGGAGATGCTCTTAATGCTGGTGGCACTGCTGCCACTCAGCCACAGAGACCATCAGGACATGGAGACAAACGGAGGAAGAAGATAGAAGTTCCATTGTGAGTTCTGCATTGGTTAGTCCCCCTTCCTCTACTCAAAAAATACCAACAGCCCCTCCCCTACATTATTCTACCGATGAGTCGGGAGGAGGGGAGGAACAGGATGAGGAAGACCTTGGTTGTTATAAGCCAGGGAAGCATAAAATGGGATGGAAAACACCTGGGGAGCCACCTCCTGAGGCAGGTAGAACACTCAACAGGGTTGATCTTCCGTTAATGGAAAGACTGTGCTCTATGATGGAAAGAGTCCTGGCTTCCCAGGCCCCTAATTATGCTTACCCAGTCTTGGAAGGGACAGATCCTCAAGGGGCGCATACTAGAGCACATGTCTCCACAGCTTTTAAAGATTTGAAGGCTTTAAAGGAGGCGGTTACTCAGTATGGCCTCCAGAGCACTTTTACGCATCCCTTATTGGATAGCTGGATCGGCATGAATCCGAATCCTAATGATTGGAAGGTGCTAGTCAGAGCCGTTACTTCCACAGGGGATTATTTGGTATGGAATTGTATATTTTTAGAGAACTGCACCCATACAGCTAAACTCAATGCTGATGCTGGATTTCCAGTTAGAAACAAGGACATGTTAGCAGGAGAAGGGCAATACGGTAGTAATGACCGACAAAAGGATTATGACCTGGCTGTATTTGCCCAAGTTGCAGCAGCTAGACGGTCAGCCTGGAAGGCAATAGGAGATAGAGGAGGAGCCGACATTCAGTTAACAAAGGTCCTTCAAGGGCCGACAGAACCATATGCGGAGTTCCTAGCAAGATTGATGACAGCAGCTGGCAGAATTCTAGGTAACACTGATGCCTCCCTACCGACAGTTAAACAGCTTGCATTTGAAAATGCTAATAATGGCATCAGGAAGCTATTAGGCCCTGGAAAGCTTGGGCTAGTTTGGATGATTATGTGAGACTTTGTAAGGATATTCGTGAAGCTCAAATTACAGGTGCGGTGATCGCTCAGGCCTTGCGTGCTCCAGTAACTGGACCACAACACCATGCCTGTTTCGCTTGTGGTCAGCAAGGGCATATAAAGGCCTCCTGCCCGTCTTTGGGGTGGAGCAGGGGCGCTATGGCACCACGAACTGCTAACCCTCAAAAGAAACCAGGAGTTTGTCCATGGTGCCAAAAGGGTAGTCACTGGGCAAACGTGTGTGGGTCTAAGACAGATTATCAGGGAAATCCGCTGACCCCCTGTATGGGAGGGCAGGTGGGAAACTCATGGGGGAGGGTGCAGCCCCGGCGACCCTCTCAGCCAATTACAGGGGCAGTTCAGAGCAATCCCCAAATAAGGCAAAGCTTTTCTCTGACCTCTTCCGCACCTCCCCAGGAAGTGGCGGATCCGATTTGAGTGTCTCTGTATATACTGTTCTTACTGCTAGCATGGGAGTGCAATGCTTACCTACGGGCCAGTATGGTCCTCTCCCCGATGGAATTGTGGGGCTAATAATTGACCGCAGCTCCAGTTCCCTTAAAGGCCTTCAGGTCATCCCAGGCCTCGTTGATACTGATTACACTGGAGAAATAAAGATTCTTGCATCTGTTGCTCATGGAGTTACCTCTATATCCCCTGGTGACAGAATAGCTCAAATTATACCATTACCAAGATTAGCCAGTGATGGAAAAGTCCACCGTGTAATTCGCGGTGCTGAAGGTTTTGGCTCTTCAGGCAACCCTCTTGTGAATTTGGCTCTGACATTAGATAAGAGGCCTCACATTGAATTGATAATTAATGGCAGAACATTTAAGGGCCTTTTGGATACTGGGGCAGACACTTCCATTATATCCAAGGAGCATTGGCCTTCCAAGTGGCCCGTGGCTACCGCTTACACCTCCTTGCAGGGTCTGGGAATATACCAAAATCCTTCCAGGAGTACTACTGTGCTCCGCTGGAGGGACAATGAGGGCCATAGTGGGCAATTTCAACCTTATGTCCTCCCTGGAATCCCCATGAACCTCTGGGGATGAGATGTTCTGGTGGAGATGGGGGCTTCATTAGTCACGGATAGTCTGGCTGGCCAAATGATGGTTAATCAGGGCTACGTGCCTGGACAAAGTTTAGGTAAACAACAGCAAGTTGTTCACAGGAAGTGAAGAGGGAAGCGGGGGATAAACGCGGGCTCGGTTACCCTTTTTTCTAGGGGCCACTGTGATTAGGCCTCCACCGATGCCCATTCCCATCACCTGGAAATCTGACACACCGGTGTGGGTACCACAGTGGCCCTTGCCAAAAGAGAAGTTAGAGGCTGCAAGAATGTTAGTGGAAGAACAGCTACAGGCTGGACACATAGTCCCGTCTACCTCCCCCTGGAATACTCCCATCTTTGTTATCAAAAAGAAGTCCGGATAATGGAGACTAATAGAGGACCTTAGGGCAGTGAATGCGACTATGGAGATTATGGGACCAGTGCAACCAGGCATTCCCTCTCCAAGTGCCATTCCGCAAGATCATTATATCTTGATCCTAGATCGTAAGGATTGCTTTTTCACTATTCCATTACATGATCAAGATTCCAAACGCTTTGCCTTTTCTATTCCAGCCATTAATGGTGCTGCCCCACATGATAGATATCAATGGGTGTGCCTTCCTCAGGTTATGGCGAACAGTCCCACTATTTGCCAAATTTATGTCTCCAGAGCCATTGCTCCTGTTAGAGTCAAACATTCGCAAATGCATGTATATCAATATATGGATGATTTTTTCCTGGCAGCTCCCACATCTGACTGCTGTATGCCTGTTTCCAGGACCTGGAGAATCATTTACTGATGTCAGGTCTAAAGATTGCTCCTGAGAAGTTACACATGGCTGAGCCTTTTCAGTATTTAGGATGCCATTTGAGTAAAGGCAGTTATGCTCCAGCAGTACCAAAATTGGCATAGCTCATCTTCGCACCTTGCATGATTTCCAACGCCTATGTGGCGATCTAGCATGGATATGCTCTTTGCTCTCTATTACATCGGGAGAGCTGAAGCCTCTTTTTGACACGTTGAAAGGAGATGCAGACCCTGCTTCTCCTAGAGTCATTACACAGGAAGCTCGTGAAGCGATCACTAGAGTCGAAAAGGCTCTAGCCCAGGTGACCTTAAATAGGTTGTCTGCCTCTCGCCCTTTTGATATCTTGGTATTTTGTAGTAACTTTACTCCCACAGCACTTATATGGCAAGATGATCTCGTTTATTGGATCCATCTTAACATCTGTCCAAAACAAGTCTTAGAGCCTTATTTTCATTCAGTTGCCAGAATTGTACAAACGGCTCTAGACTCCAGCCTACATCTTTTGGGTACTCACCTGCAAGCGGTGATTCTCCCCTATAGCAAAGAACAAATTCAGAGGTTAATATGCCACGATGAAACACGGAGTATTCTATATTTTACCACCTCAGTGCTTTTTGATTCGCACTATCCCAGCAACCCTTTATGCAAATTTTTACAAAATCATCCAGTCTGTTTGCCCAGGATCCTCGTTACTGAACCTATTGTGGGGGTGCGGACAGTGTTTACAGATGGCTCCAGTAATGGTACAGCCTCTTTTGTCTCTGAAGGGGATCGGAAGGTGGTCTCGGTGCCCAGTGGTTCAGCCCAAGTCGTTCAGGCGACAGCTGTCCTCTCGGCTCTCGAGAGCCACTCACAAGATCCTATCAATTTGTATTCTGACAGCAAGTATGTGGTACATGCTTTAAATGTTTTGGAAACTGTTGCTCATATTTCTGTTCATAGCTCCATCGCACCCCTCCTTCATCAGTTGCAAACACTGATTCGTAAGAGAACTCATCACCCTTTTGTGGGTCATATCAGAGGTCATCTCCCAATGCCAGGACCTTTAGCGGCTTACTAGGGGACATCTAATTTGTCCAGCACTTCAGAGTGCTATGGAAGAACATGCAGTCTTGCACACAAAAGCCACGTCACTTAAGGGTCGTTACGGGTTGACTCGTCATCAAGCTCGTGACATTGTTCGTGCCTGTCACAAATGTGCACCTTTTGCTCCACCTGCTGTGCCGCCCCCAGGAGTTAACCCCCGGGGCATCCTCCCTAACCATATTTGGCAAACCGATGTGACTCATGTACCCTCTTTTGGACGACAGAGCCTGGTCCATGTCTCCATCGACACATTTTCTAGTTTTCTTTTCACCTCCCCACATTGTGGTGAAAAGACTTCTGATGTCTGCTCACATTTGCTACAGGTGTTTGCGGTAATGGGCCGCCCACGTGTCATTAAAACAGACAATGGTCCTGGTTATACCAGTAAGGCTTTTGCCTCCTTTTGTGTGGTCCATCGCATTGTGCACAAAACGGGAATTCCATACAACCCGCAGGGACAGGGTATAGTTCAATGTGCCCATGGTTCTCTGAAAACTATGCTTTTAAAACAAATGGGGGGAGAACACTCCCCCAGGGACCGTTTGACTACAGCTCTCTTTAACCTTAATTTTTTGACCCTAGATACCCAGGGGTGGTCAGCTGCTGATCGGCACTGGTCACCAGACCCTCGGCAGGTCACTATGTTGCAAGCAAGATGGAAGGACCAGGTCAATAATGAGTGGCAACCACCCGTGCCAGTATTAATACAGCTGCCCGGCAGCATTTGTCTTTTCCCACAGGATGTGGAAGTGCCCTGATGGGTTCCTGCTCGATTGGTTCAGTTTGTCAATACACCTGACCCTGCTAACCATGATGACACAAGCATCCCAGATGTCAGTACGATGGGCGATTGTGCATCAGCTGCCAATGTTGCTTCTGCTTTACCAACACTGCAAGATATGAATGGACATTTATGAAATGGACTTTTTATGCTTAGTCAGCAGTTAGCTCATGGAAGAAGAGATAGACACACTTTTGTTAACCGCTCACATACCTTGTAACCCTCTGTACAGTTTTATTTGTGTTACCCCTGTTACGGGTGATGGTGTCATTGCCTTGTTTAGAGGACTCCTCTCAGAGTTGCAAGCTTGGGGCAGGGTGATAGCCTTAGCTCTTGGCTGTTTGTGCCTTCAGTGTATGGTTTCTCTGTCGGCTATGGAAGCGAAACAAAGAATGTGCTATTGTGGTCAGGCAAGTACTTGGCGCCATGGTACTTGACCAGGACTCCCCAGTGGCATCCAGATGGGTCAAGAGAACCCTAGAGAACCTGTGAGCCAAAGACAGGTAAGAGCGTAGCCCGTCCAGACCAACCTAAGACAGTGGTCCGGACCAAGTGTGCCGGATTAGCAATGACGGGTAAGGCTGGTTACAGGATATGCCAACCTAAGACAGGCCAGGTGTCTCATTTAAAAGAAGAAAGGGGGAGATGTCCAGAGCCGCCTGGAGCATGCGCCATTTTGCGCATGCTCATAAGTTAGGTTTCGATTCCTGTATCGCCTTCTGAGGAACCACTGCATTTCTGGTAAATCACGTGGGACTGGGAGGTACGATGGGACAATCTACAAGGGTATGAGAAGGGAACGATGGGAGAGATAGAGAGAGAGACTGCGGAGACTGTGTAGAGGATGAGGCGAGGAGACCTCGAGTAGGAGACTGTGGAAAGGATACTGCGTAGGGACTTTGAGAGAGGATACTGAGAAACGTACTGAGAGAGGAGCGTAGAGAAGGCCGGGGAAGGTAGTAGGACAGGGAAAAGAAAAAACATGTAAAAGTAGGAAAAGGAAAAAGGAAAAATAAAGAATCAACCGCTAGCAGCAAGTCGTCTCAAGCCCCTCATTTCAATCCTCAGCCCTTCTCTATTTGTGCCTCCTAATCTCGCGGGTCGGGAAAAAGTCTGGGATGAAAAGAGCAAAACCAAAATAAGATGAAAGCCGCCATTGTCACGTCCCCATGGGTATCTCACGCACGTCTGTTTCAACCAGTCCACCACCAAAAGGCAAGTGCCAGGGCCTCCCCGGTGGCGCAGTGTTTGAGCACTGGGTTGCGAAGCTGCCCGCGGCCTCTGCGGCGCCGCTGGTTCGATCCCCGGCTGCTCCCCGGCCACGGGAGGAGGGTCCCACATGGCGCGCAGACCTCTCCTGCCGCCCGCTGCTCCCCTCAGCAGTGTCCTTCGGTCCTTCTGCCTGCTCTGCTCTCCACTCTGGCTCTGGTGAATTCTCTCACCCTCCCGTGCTTCTGACTGTACCCAGTGCATGTACAAACAAAACAAACAAACAAACAAACAAACAAATAAAACATGCCTCTATAAAAAAAAGAAAAAAAAAACAAAAGGCAAGTGCAATTTCTTCACGTGTCCTCTCTGCTCCATGTGCCTCCTCCAGCTTTTTTTTCATAACACCTGTCTCTACCTGATACTACCCCAACCTCATCCCTTTTACCTCATTACCTTTTCCCTGTCCCTCTTTTTTTTAAGATTTATTTATTTACTTATACAAGCACTAGGTACAGTCAGAAGTGCGGGAGGGTGAGAGAATTCACCAGAGCCAGAGCAGGGAGCAGAGCAGGCAGGACCGTAGTACACTGCTGAGGGGAGCAGCAGGCGGCAGGAGAGGTCTGTCACACCATGTGGGACCCTCGCTGGTGGCCGGGGATCGAACCGGTGTTGCAGAGGCTGCAGGCAGCTTCGCAGCCCAGCCCTCAACCGCTGCGCCACCAGTGGAGACCCTCCCTGTCCCTCTTAAGCTCAGAAACCACACTGTTTATTACCAGGCGCTGCTTTTTATTAGTAATTAGCTTTATTGACTTGTTTGCTATAGAAGCTTCCAGTATTTGTCTCAATCATTCATTCTGTCTGGCTTTACTACACACGATTGCCTCAAACTCCGTCCATTTTTCTATAAATGGTAACATTTCATCTGTTTAGGGCTGACTTGTATTCTGTAGAGTGGATAGAACACACCTTGATCCAATCCTCTCAGTGAGCACTCAGGATTTTTTTTTTTTTTTTTGTATGTAACTGTGGTACAGCCTAGAAATGCAGGGGCATGTTTGAGAGGATTCACCAGAAACAGAGTGGGGATCAGGGCAGGCAGATCTAGTGAAAAACACTGCTGAGGAGACAGCAGGGAGACAGCAGAGTTTTGCTGCAGGGTCAGCTCCCTGGCCAGGGATGGAAGTCAGGCCTTAGTCATGAGAGCGCCAAGGCTTAATCCCTAGATCACCAGGGAGACCTGTTTGTTACCATTTTTTAGTGATAATTTAGTTGTAAACATGTGGAGGAAGTTGCCTGACCTTCCCTGTGTCTTCCAGATTCCTTTCTCATATTGATTTGTGTTGCAAATGTGTCAGAACTATGTTTATTTTTTCATTGTTATAAAATATGTAATGTTTGTCACTAAATATTTTTAAGCCAGGCATTGTATGGCGTTAACTAAGTTCACATCATGCACAAATATCCCACCATCCACGTCTGGAACTTTTCATTAGGTTTAGGCTTAAACTGCTCCCCATTCCTCTTCACCCTCATCCTCTGGCAACTACATTCTACTGCTGTCTCTGAATGTGACTGCTGTGGACCACTGATAGAAATGGAATAATACCCTGTTAGTCCTTTTGCATCTTACTTAACATAATGGCTTTAAGTTGTAGCTTGCATCAGAATTTTTGTTTTTAAGGCTGAGTAATAGTCCATCGCTATATGGCACATTTTGTTTTTACATTTATTTATTTTTTTTATTGTTCCTTATTTTTATTTTTTTTATTTATTTTTTTTAATAATAAATTTTATTGTTATATTCCCCATACAATTGCAGCCCCCCCATTCTGACCCCAATCCCTCCCCTCCCGCCCCCGCCCCCCAAAAAAGTGTCTCTGGTTCATAGTTTTTTGTTGATTTTGATTTTCACTTTCTTATAGTTATTCATTTTCCTGGTCCCTTATTTAAGTTTTCTAGATTCCTGCTATGAGTGAGACCATCCGGTATTTTTCTTTTTCTTTTTGGCTTATTTCGCTGAGCATGATCCCTTCCAGCGCCATCCATGTTGCTGCAAATTGCATGTGTTTATCTTTTTTGAATGCTGAGTAATATTCCATGGTATATATGTACCACATCTTCTTGATCCAGTCATCTATTTTTGGGCATTTGGGTTGTTTCCAAAGCTTAGCTATTGTAAACAGTGCTGCTATAAACATAGGGGTGCAGGTGTTCTTTGGAATTGATGTTTCTGTGTCCTTTGGGTAAATACCTAGGGGTGGAATTGCTGGATCATATGGAAGCTCTATGTTTAGTAGGTCCAGAAATCTCCACACAGCTCTCCACAGTGGTTGGACCAGTTTGCACTCCCACCAACAGTGCAGAAGAGTTCCTTTTTCTCCACACCCTCGCCAGCATTTGTTGTTGCTAGTTTTTTTAATATGTGCCATTCTCACTGGTGTAAGATGGTATCTCATGGTAGTTTTGATTTGCATTTCCCTGATGGCAAGTGATGTTGAACATTTTTTCATATGCCTGTTGGCCATTTGCATTTCCTCTTCAGAGAAGTTTCTTTTTAGCTCTTCTGCCCATTTTATGACTGGATTATTTTCTTTGTTGTTGTTGAGTCTCATCAGCTCTATGCAGATTTTTGTGATCAGTCCTTTATCATTAGTGTTGGGTG
Source organism: Talpa occidentalis (assembly GCF_014898055.3). Lineage (NCBI taxonomy): Eukaryota > Metazoa > Chordata > Mammalia > Eulipotyphla > Talpidae > Talpa > Talpa occidentalis. The sequence continues at coordinate 3,578,323 of NW_023601851.1, read as the reverse complement.
CAAAAATGTTCTCCCAGTTGGTGGGGTTTCTCTTTGTTTTTGTTATTGTCTCTTTTGCTGTGCAGAAGCTCTTTAATTTCATGTAGTCCCAGCTGTTTATCTTTGCCTTCACTATCACTGCTTTGGGTGATGTGTCTGTAAAGATGTCTTTGATGTGCAAATCACGTAGTGTTTCGCCTATATTTCCTTCTATATATTTTATGGTTTCAGGTCTTATGTCTAGTTCTTTAATCCATTTTGAGTTGATTTTTGTGTATGGTGTGAGGTAGTGGTCAAGCTTCACTCTTTTGCATGTAGCGACCCAGTTTTCCCAGCACCATTTATTGAACAAACTTTCTTTGCTCCAATGCATAGTCTTTGCTCCTTTGTCAAAGATTAGTTGACCATAAATCTGTGGGTTTATTTCTGGATTTTCTATTCGATTCCATTGGTCTGTATGTCTGTTCTTGTTCCAATACCATGCAGTTTTGATGATTATGGCTTTGTAGTATAGTTTGAAGTCTGGGAGTGTAATGCCTCCATTCCCTTCTTTTTTTTTTCAGGAGAGCTTTGGCTATTCGGGTTTTTTTGTGATTCCATATGAATTTCATCAATAATTGTTCTATTTCTTTGAAGAATGACATTGAAATTTTGATTGGAATAGCATTGAATCTGTATATTGCTTTTGGAAGAATGGCCATTTTAATAATGTTTATTCTTCCAATCCACGAGCAGGGGATGTCTCTCCATTTCTTTGTGTCTTCTTCTATTTCTTTTAACAGTGTTTCATAGTTTTCTTTGTATAGGTCCTTTACCTCTTTTGCTACATTTATTCCCAAATATTTGATTTTTTTTGTTTCAATAACAAAAGGGATGGTTTTTTTGATTTCTTCTTCTTCAGATTTATTGTTTGTGTATAGGAAGGCTACTGACTTTTGCGTGTTGATTTTGTATCCTGCCACTTTACTGAACTGATTGATGAGTTGAATTAGCTTTTCTGTGGAGTTTTTGGGGTTCTCTATGTATAATATCATATCGTCTGCAAATGGTGATAGTTTGACTTCTTCTTTTCCTATTTGGATTCCTTGGATGTCTTTCTCTTGTCTTATTGCCCTGGCTAGGACTTCCAGTATTATATTGAAAAGCAGTGGTGAGAGTGGACATCCTTGTCTTGTTCCAGATCTTAATGGAATTGCTTTCAGCTTTTCACCATTGAGAATGATACTGGCTGTTGGCTTGTCATAGATGGCCTTTATGATGTTGAGGTATGTTCCTTGTATCCCAAGAATTTCAAGGGCTTTTATCATGAATGGGTGTTGCACTTTGTCGAAAGCTTTCTCAGCATCTATTGATATTATCATATGGTTTTTATATTTCTTTTTGTTGATGTGTTGGATAACGTTGATTGATTTTCGGATGTTAAACCATCCTTGTGCCCCTGGAATGAATCCTACTTGGTCGTGGTGAATTATCTTATGGATACATTGTTGGATTCTGATGGCTAAAATTTTATTGAGGATTTTTGCATCAGTGTGCATTAGGGAGATTGGCCTGTAGTTTTCCTTTTTTGTGTTGTCCTTGTTCGGTTTTGGTATTAGTGTAATGTTGGCTTCATAGAACGTGTTTGGTATTGTCCCTTCCTTCTCAAGTTTTTGGAAGAGTTTGTGAAGGATAGGCACTAATTCGTCTCTGAATGTTTGGTAGAATTCATTGTAAATCCATCAGGTCCTGGGCTTTTGTTTTTGGGGAGGTTTTTGATTACCATTTCAATTTCGCTAATTGTAATTGGTCTGTTTAGGTGTTCTATTTCTTCTTTATCTAGCTTTGGGTGATTGTAGAGTTGTAGGAATTTGTCCATCTCCTCTAGATTGTTAAACTTGTTTCCATATAACTGTTCATAGTAGTTACTGATTATTCTTTTGATTTCTGCTGTGTACGTTGTGATTTCTCCTCTTTCATTGATGATCCTGTTTATTTGTGCTTTCTCCCTTTTTTCCTTTATGAGCCTGGCTAGGGGTTTGTCTATTTTATTGATTTTTTCAAAGAACCAGCTTTTGGTTTCATTGATCTTTTGGATTGTTTTTTTAGTTTCAATTTCATTTATTTCTGCTTTGGTTTTTATTATTTCTTTTCTTCTACTGGTTTTGGGGTTTTTTTGTTGTTCTTTTTCTAGATCTTTGAGCTTCGAGATTAGGTTGTTTCTTTGAGTTCTTTCTTGTTTCTTGATGTGAGCTTCTATTGCTATATATTTTCCTCTTATTACTGCTTTTGCTGCATCCCATACATTTAGGATATTGGTGTCCTCCTTGTCGTTCAATTCAAAAATTTTTTTAATTTCTTCTTTGATCTCCTCATTAGTCCAGTGGTCTTCCAGTAGTGTGGTTTTTAATCTCCATGAGGTAGGAAAGTTCCTTGCCTTCTTTTTATGGTTTATTTCTAGTTTGATGCCTTCATGGTCAGAAAAGATGGTTGATATGATTTCAATCTTGGTGTATCTGTTGATGTTTGTCTTGTGCCCCAGTATGTGATCGATCCTGGAGAATGATCCGTGTGCGCTTGAGAAAAATGTGTACTCCGTTTTTTTGGGGTTTAGTGTTCTATAGATGTCTGTTAAGCCCAATTGCTCTAGGTCCTTATTTAGAGCTTTGGTTTCTTTACTTATTTTTTGTCTTGTTGATCTATCCATTGTTGATAGTGGTGTGTTGAAGTCTCCCACTACGTATGTGTTTTCTCTGATGTCTGTTTTCAGAGAGGACAACAGTTGTCTGATATATTTTGGTGCTCCTTCGTTTGGTGAGTATATGTTAATGAGTGTTATTTCTTCTTGAAGTATTGTCCCCTTGATCATAATGTAGTGACCATTGGGGTCTCTTTTTATCTTTTTGAGTTTGAAATCTGTTTTATCTGATATAAGTATAGCTGTTCCTGCTTTCTTTTTTGGTCCATTTGCTTGTAGGATTGTTTTCCATCCTTTAACTTTGAGCCTATTTTTATCTTTTGTAGCTAAATGTGTTTCCTGGAGACAGCAAAAGGTTGGGTTTTGTTTCTTAATCCAGGCTGCAACTCTGTGTCTTTTTATTGAAGAGTTTAGTCCATTTACATTTAGAGTTAATATTGATATGTTAACATCTGTATGTGCCATTGTGTTTGTCTTTCCTTTGATTTTATTTATTTCTTCTTTTAATAACTTTTTTGACCTTCTTTCATTGTTATTCGTCCCTCTGTGGTTCTGGCTTTAGGACTCCTTGTAGTATTTTTTGGAGTGGGGGTTTAGTTGCAATGAAATTCCGGAGTTTCTGTTTGTCTGGGAAGGTCCATATTCTTTCTTCAAAGAGGAAGGAGAGCTTTGCGGGATAGAGTATTCTTGGTTGGCATCTGTTTTCTTGGAGTCTGTTGACTATGTCCCTCCACTCTCTCCTTGCCCGTAGTGTTTCTTCAGAGAAGTCTGATGTCAGCCTGATTGGCTTTCCTTTGAATGTTATCTGTTTCTTCCCTCTTGCCAGCTTCATTATTTTTTCCTTGTCCTGGATTCTAGGGAGCTTTACTATTATGTGTCTTGCTGTATTTTTTCTTTCGTCGTGGAAGTTTGGTGTTCTTCTTGCTTCTTGTATATCAATTTTCAGCTCCTTCTTCACATTTGGGAAGTTCTCTTCAATATCTCTTTGAATATTTTCTCTGTTCCTACTTCTCTCTCCTCTCTTTCTGGTATTCCTATAACTCTTATATTTCCTTTCCTCATGGAGTCAGATAGTTCCCGAAGTCTTTCTTCATTCTTTTTCCTTCGTACTTCTCTTTCCTTTTCTGTTTGGTTCTTTTTATTTCTGTGTCTTCAAGAGCACTTATTCGTTTTCCATTTCATCAATTCTGCTTTCATTGCTTTTCCCAGAATTCTTTAGTTCTTCCACTAATTCTTTTTTTTTTTTTTAAAGATTTATTTATTTATTTATACAAGCACTGGGTATAGTCAGAAGCATGGGAGGGTGAGAGAATTCACCAGAGCAGGGAGCAGAGCAGGCAGAAGGACACAAGTACACTGCTGAGGGGAGCAGCGGGCGGCAGGAGAGGTCTGCGCGCTATGTGGGACCCTCCTCCGGTGGCCGGGGAGCAGCCGGGGATTGAACCGGCGCCGCAGAGCCTGCGGGCAGCTTCGCAACCCAGCGCTCTACCGCTGCGCCACCAGGGAGGCCCTCTTCCACTAATTCTTTGATCTCCTGCATTTCTTTTACTTCCCTCTTTAGGGACTCAATTTCATTCTTCTGATCGTTGATTATTTTTCCCTTATCATTGTTTTCCTTTATGACTTCTGTCAGTTTTTTAATCACGGCAATTTTAAATTCTCTTTCTGGAAGGCTCAGAAGTTCTTCCAAGTTACTGTCGTTGCAATCTGGGGGCTGGTTTTCTTTTTGTGGTGTGCTTTTTCTCTGGAGAGTTGCTAGGTTGCGTGTGGTTCTTCTCCTCCCTACTGTCTGTTTTCTAATTTGCCGTATGCGTTGGGACACTGTTGATGGGACTGGCCGGCATCTTGGGTGGGCTTCTCTGCTCCCCTCTGGTTCCTCCAGGAGTCATCTGTCAGTTTCAAGCAGTCTTTATTGGAGAAAGGTCCCTGTCCTAAAATGCCGATGTGGGGACACACTCCCCTGTGCCCCTGGTCTGCCCCAGCGGTGGGTTCCTGTTCCCCCTCTGGGCTTGGACTGCAGGCCAGAGGGGGTCTGGCGTGCAGGTAGTCTTTACTGAAGAAATGTCCCTGTTCTAAAATGGTGATGTGGGACACACTCCCTGCGCGTCCAGTCTCAGGCACACTCTTCTGCGCGCCTGGTCTGCCCCGGCTGTGGGTGCTCGCTCTCCCTGTGGGCTCAGACTACTTGTTCGGAAGGGGCCCGGTGTGGGCACACTCCCCAGCTGGCCACTAGCTCCTTCAGGAGCCTGTGCTGGCTTCAAGTCGCTAGGTGGCGCCAGAGATCTCTCCTAGAGCCCTTGGGGAGCTGATTTTCCACCCCGTGGGACAGGGAGCAGAGCGGGGATGGTAGGGTACACCTCAACGGCTTTGGGGTGCTGTGTCTGCCTTGTGCCCCACCGTCGTGGGGAACACACGCCCCTAATTTCGTGCCCCGGGTCTCAGTTCCAAAGCCCTCAGTTCCAGGACGCGGGCTGTAGCCCAGTTCAGTGGCGCGGGAATGGCGCCTTTTGCACCGCTCCCGTGCCTGGACGCCTGGTTCCTGCTCACTCAGGGAGGGACCTTCACCTCAGTGAGGACCTCCGCGCATCTCCCCGCAAGCCTAGGTCGTCTCCCAAGCCTAGGTCGCAGGCGCGGGGACCTGGGCAGCCGCGATCCCGGTCTGCACTTGCTTTTCAAGCGCGCCAAGCGCGCCGCGTTTCCGCGCAAGCTTACCGGCAGCCCGGGCTGTGTGCGCGTCTCCCGGGGTCTTTGTTCTTCTCTAATGGCGCCCGGAGCCGTTCGCTCACCGCCGCGGCGGATCCTGCAGGGTTCGCCTCAGCTCCCGTTCACGGGTGTGGTGGCTGCAATAGTTCCTTTCCGCTCACAGTCCCGCTTGCTGCGTCGTTTGTTCTTGTGGGCCGTTTTAGTTTGTTGTTTTCCTCCTCTCTGCCGGTCAGAGAGTGCCGCCTCTGTGGGCGGGGGAGGGGAGCAGGGTTCTGCGCTTCCCTCCCTTCTAGTCCTCTTTTATGGCCACTTTCTTCTTCGGGCAGTTTGCTGGCGTCACCCGTTTATCTTCCGTGTCCCACTTCTCACTGGGACCTGCCGCTTTTCCTCCCTATTAACTTTTTTTAATGGGAGATCTTACTCGCAGTGTCTCCTCGCCGCCATGTTGCTCCGCCCCTGTTTTTACATTTATACCTCTATTAACATACAATTTCTTTCTGGATTTTGACAGCCGGTGAGTAATGCTGATATGATTAGGGGCATACAGATGTTAGTTGGAGTTGCTGCTTTGAATTCTTCAGAGTGTTCCCTGAAGGGCTCTGCCATCCATTCATTTTATGCTTCATTTTCAAGAAATGTCCAGAATGCTTTCCCATGGTAGCTGTGCCATTTTATATTGTTCCTCAAATGACAGAATCGTACTGAAGTTAATAGAGCTTTTGTTTATTCACCAAACGATGGACATTAACAGTGTTTTCCCACCTGACAATTTTAAACCCTTCTACAGATGTCATTGTGTAGTGAAAATAGAGTCACAGAAGACCAATCATATGTGGGTCATGGGCACCATGGCATCATTGGAAAAGTTGGGCACACAACTAAGCTTATACAAAATGGTGATTTTTACAATGCAGCAACAAAGTAAGAGATCTTTTATTTATATTCACAAGATGAAATTAAAAACTAGTACAGTAACAAATTTTAAAGGATTAATTCAAGATCAGTTAAAGTTTGCTAATGGTGCAGGTGGGAAAAACCTAATATTTTTGTACCAATTTATCAATCTTAATATTATAAGCATGCTTTTATATGGTTTCTTTTTTAAATTTAGCCAACATTTTCTTTTGACATATTTTATGACCAAAGTGATTTTTGTTTAGAACAAAATGTTTTTATTCATTCAGTAAAAACCACTTGTATGAAAAGTTACACAAATATTAAAAGACAAACATTTCTAATACATACGCGCACACGTACAACTCTTTTCCTGTGGAACAAAAGATCACCAAGCCAATCAGTGTGCAGTGATTGGCTCATGCTCAGGGTTGTTGAAATGCCCCACCCACTAATGCCCCACCCACAAGGTCTTGTTGGCTGCAACTGTGATGGGAATATCAAGTCCTCCTGAAGTGCTGGTGTGTTAATAGGAATGACTCCTTGTCATATGGAGTGATTTGATTTTATAGAATTAAAGTAACTCATGGTTCACTCTCCATCTGCATTTTGGGTGTTGTGAACAGCAGTGCTAAGAACATTCCTTTGCAGGCTTTGACTTTCACACCCACTTCCAATTTTTGGGTACATATCTAGGAGTGGGAGTGTTCAACCGTACAGTTACTCTGTCTTTAACTATAGTGGAAAATGTCCAGCTATGTCACATATAGTTTGCCTAGGTTTTGATTTCCAGAAGCATATTGCCAATATCTGTTATTTTACAATTATCACCAATGGGATGTGTATGATACTGATGGGTTCCTGCTCTGTCACTCTGCTTTGAAGTTATATTTGACATTGGGAAGTGTGAGCCTTAACATTGACTATTTTCCACTGTTGTCTTGGCTGTTTGTGTGCCATTGAGAGTCCTTATATTAAAGTTAGGATCATCTTGCACATGTTTCCTCCAAAGCCCTTTGTGCATGTTCATAGGAATCCCGTTCAATCTGCGTGTGTCATGATGATTGTCATCTGAACAATATAGATTCTTTCCATACACAACTGTGGGTTGTTTTCCCCTTTGTTTAGGGTTTCTTTCATCAGTGTTTTGTAATTTTCAGTGTACAAGTCCTCCCCTTGAGGCATCAATGGCTTCTTACATATTTTATTAATGTAGATATTTTCTCAAATGTATGTAATATTTTAAAAATTGTTTTCCCTTTTTTAACTGGTCATGTATATACATGAAGTAGATGGTGTGTTGTATTTGGAAAATTAGTTTACAACTTTAACAATTTTTGGTTATATATAAGATGATGTGATCTGCCATCTGTGAACACACAGACTTTTATTTTCTCCTTTCACACACTGGGTGCCTTTGTTGCATCAGACAACACCACACTGACAAACGGGAGTCATGGAGCAGGCTGCACAATGCAGGCTGTGCTGAAGAGCAAGATCCTGGCCCTTTTATTGACACATGGCATTGGTTGTAAGGGGGAGAAGCAAAAGGAGATTAAGGGGAAGGAGATTAAAGAAAGGGGAAAGGCTTAGAAGATTAGGGAATTTGAGTCTGCCCTCCAGGCACTTCTCATCTACTTGATGACACACTCTAATCCCCAGCCATGGTTTTAATCTTATCAACAAGGTATTCCACTGATCAGCTTTTGGAGTCCCTCTTCATACTTGGGTCCTCGGCTCCCCAGGCATTCCCAGTCATACTTCCTGATGTATAAGCCAGGACTACAGGTTATGCATTGGTCCTCAGCCCCCCCAGGCATTCTGGACTTACCTCACGATGCATAACCTTCCCAGTGTGATCCAGCTTTGTGCTTTTGTTTGATTTGAAGGGCTGAAGGGTTGGGCTCCTGTACCTAATTGGCTTGGCCATTTTGACCTTGTTTAGGTGGCAAAATGGCAGCCAAATAGGCTGCCTAGGAGTAGCAGACGCACATGCCTTTAATTTCTTTCCTCATTGCTCTGGAAAGAATTTCTGGTAAAATTGGGAATGACAGTGGTGATGTTATAGGGCAGGGAGAGGGGCAGCCCAAACCCCACAAACCTGCCTATTCTTTTTTTTTTAAAGATTTATTTATTTATTTATTTATTTATTTATTTATTTATTTATTTATACAAGCACTGGGTACAGTCCGAAGCGCAGGAGGGTGAGAGAATTCACCAGAGCCAGAGCGGGGAGCAGAGCAGGCAGAAGGACCAAAGTACACTGCTGAGGGGAGCAGCGGGCAGCAGGAGAGGTCTGCGCACCATGTGGGACCCTCGCCCTGTGGCCGGGGATTGAACCAGCACTGCAGAGGCTGCAGGCAGCTTCACAACCCAGTGCCCAACTGCTGTGCCACTGGGGGAGGCCAAACCTGCCTATTCTATGTAGGGTTCTGCCATCCGACGCATCTACACAAAACATATGAGACTTTAATGGGAAGGAACTTTAATACAATTTGGAAATAATACAGGAAAGGCAAAGAATCTAGTTTCTAAATCAAGCACCCAAAGTTACCCATCCCCTCATGGGTAAAACTCCATCCAAATGGGATTGGCCCAGAGCAAGTCCCCAAAGCCTGCCACAAGTCGAAAGCATCTTCCAGTGGGGACCCACAGAAAAGGATCAGAAACAACCATACAAGACCATAAGGAAAAGAGCAAAATTAAAATCAAGATAAAAGCTGTCATTGTCACCTCCCCAGGGGTCTCACCCACATCTGTGTCACCAGTCCATGACCAAAAGACAAGAGCAGTTTCTTCACGTGTCTCTAGGCTCCATGCTCCTCCTCCAGGTCTCCTTCTGGCTCCATCCTGCTACCTTCCTTCCTCAGTCTCCTCTTCAGCCTCTTCTCTCCCTGCTCAGCTCCACCCTCCATTTGGGTGGAGCAGGGAACCTGGAACCTTCCCCTTTCCTGGGGACCACCGTGTTACAATCCCCCCTTTTAATTTTTATTCCACCATATCTATGGTTGCACAGATCTCAGGGTGTAGTCTTAGGAGACAGTCTTTTTTTCAGGGTTACAATGTGTGTAAGAGAAGCAACAATTAGTCAGCAGCATTGTCCACGAATGTCCAGTAAGACAGTTTTCCATTACTTGAAAATAGTCCATTATCCAAGCCAAAAGAAAAAAAAAATCTGGAGCATTAGCTAAAACAAGACAGCAAATACATCAAAATCACAGGGAAAAAAAAATCTTAAAATGGTTCAACTGATGTAAAACACAAATTTTCTCAACCTTGATCCCAAACTTTTTAACAGCATAGCAAAAGTTTGCAAACTAAATCTACTTTTAAACCATTTTTCCTATTTTTGCATAAAATCACAGGGCAAAATAACTAAACAGCAATTTATTTGCTGGCTTTGTTGGAATATTCCATATAGGATCAGAGCAAACTGTTGGCATCTGGTCCATGTAGGCTTCAGGAGCAAAGCTGGTCTCATCAGACTCCATCTGGGCTTTCCTCTTCTCGAGGGTACCAGGCATTTCTGTTGGCTGGGCTGTCCAGACCTGCCCATGGAGGCAGCTTCCTCACCTTCTTTGGAGGTCTCTGGAACCCTACAAACAAAGCAATAGGCTCTCCTCTTCTTGGTTCAGCTCTGTTTCAACTTTCTGGAAGAACTCCTCACAAAGCCACACAAATAAACTCATTTCCATTTTTTTCAGTTTAAGCAAACAAAATCCCTATGGAAGTTATGCAAAAACAGACTCTGGGGTAAGTAGCAAAAAAATTACTACCACTATTTGTATGCTGTGTTGGTATCAAGGGGAGAGATAATGTTATAAGTAAGCTTTGCTGGAAAAAAAAAAAAAAAAACTTGCAACCTTGCTGGAGATCCTGGTTACTCAAAACAAGAAAAAAAAAAAAAAAAACTTGGTGGATTCAGAACAAAATGCAAAAAAATTACCAGTATTATGTCAAAGAAACTTAGTAAATATCAGGTGTATTTCCAGGTCTATTCATTCCTTTGTAGGAAAGTTTTACTCTCAACAGTTCCATCAATAGGAATCTGTTGAGACCTTTTCTCCCTATATTTCCAGAAACAATTTCTGTATATATTAAACAATTGAAGTATACAATATTACAAGGCGACAATCACCATTGACAATTTACATACATCTCAGGTACTGAGAGGTTTTTATACACATTTTAGAAAACCACTGTTAACATTTCTGTACACGCCAAAGTTTTACCATTTTCCCAAGTGACAATGCTTCCCTTCCATTTTACTTCATTAGGTAAAAGCCAAATAGAACAAATTCATCTAACACCTTTCCCAGGACAAAAGGGAGAAACGTGGAGTGCCCCAGCAGCACTGAGGTTCCACAAAATTTCCTTGCATCTGCCAAATGACAGGCTACCAAATTTGCACTTGAATTTAGATTTCTGGGAAGTTTTTTCCATAAATATCAGAAAAACAACAGAAACTGTTATAGGGCAGCCCTGATACAAAACGGGGGCCTGACTGTGGGTCCTCACCCTCGCGCTTAAAAGGACTTATCAATGCTCTACTGCAGGCACACGCGAAAGGTTAATAAAAGGTTTATTTACAAGGGAAGAGGAAATGAGGAAATGTACAGCTCAGGGAGAAAAGTGGGAGACAAAGTTTTAAAGGAGTCCTACCCGATCCGCCGATCTGGAATCCCAAATGGCACTCTGAGAGCTGGCTGCAAGCCAGGAGCTGTGAAGCCAGGAGGCGAGCAACAGTGAGCCAGCCCAAGGCCCACGTGTTTGGTTTTTATACCCAACCTGGCTGCTTAACTCCACCCTCAGGTCCCAGCCACCTTCCCTTTGGTGGTGATGGGATTTGTCTTTCCCAATGTCTTGATGGCTTTAGTCTGGACTGGGAGTGGAGTACACAAAGCCTGTATGGGATTAGCTCAGGACATCATTTTCCCTAAAACAACAACAATGTTCAATCTCTATAAAGGCACTGGCTTAATTCAGTAGTACAATGTTGACAATCAAACCATAACCTTTAGTTTTTATCATAAGTGGAGACTTTTTCTTTTCCCAATGTCTATGGGCACCATGTATACCAATTTTTCAACCTCTCAAGGCCAAGACCAACACAAGGACACACCGACATACAACATATAGACAAAGACAGTTTTTTTAGTTATGCCATGTGAAATATCTCATGTAATGCAATTTTACTCTATAGGCTCAGAAGAAAAGGTCAAAGTCCAAAAAAATTGTGGAGTGTTGCTGGCAGAAAACTTTTTCCAGTTTTCATCCTACAAACCTAAGACTTTGGAAATAGGAAGGAAAAGTTTTATTAATCACAGGAGTTACATGACCTTGTTTATCACGTTAGGGTTTTCAATGTTGAAGACTTTTTATTAGAAGTCAATCCTGGGGCATTCTGTACAGCAAATGAAAAAGCAAAAGTAGCAATTAACTTTTAAGCAAAAGGAGTCATCTCTTGTTAGCCACCAAGCAGGCAATACTTGGGTTTCCTGGAATAGAACCTGAAAAAGCAAAATCAAAATATCAGTAATTAACTTTCAATTAAAAGGAGTCATCTCCTTACTTCTGTTAGCCACTCTGGGACAGAAGCTGAAAGAGCAGATTCAACATCTAAGCACAGATTACACCTCCCCCACACTAGGGAGGGACAACAACAACAAAGGTATGACAACCTGGTGCGATGCACCATAAAGGGTGCTTTCCACAACAGACCTTCCTCAGTAGGAGGCAGAAACTTAGAATCTTGTCTTACACCAGCAATTGAACAAATCCAGGATTCAAAATGGCAAACATGCCCAAAACAAATTGTGCAGACAAAATTCACAGCAGCAAATCCTTTCATACTCAGACAAAATCTTGTTATTTTTTCTGATACAGACTTTGCAAAAATTCAAATTATCTCCAAGAATCCATCAAGGATACTAGCAATTACCAGCTAACTTTTGTTAACACCCAAGCATACATTTGCTAATTTAAACACCACTGCTCCACAATTGGCTTGCAAAACCCCTCAGGCAGAGTTCAGGAAGTAGTCAAAGACAAAGCAATGTATCACTGAAGAATCATTATTACCTTTAGAAATGCTGATGAGACAGCAGAGATTACAAAAAGAAAGAAAAAAAGGTCCAAAGTCCTAGCAACAAGAACTTCTGAATTTTACAAGAGCCAGCCAAGAGCCTTCAGATGCCATCTTTGATCTGGCCACATGGTCCAACGTACTGACTAATCTTGAGTAAAACTGTTGCACAGAACAATTTCCACAAAATCAAATGTCTTAGCAAGTCACTACAAACAAATTACACACAGACACACAGATCTTCACAAAGCCCAAGGCAGTTTTTCAGCAGCAAATCTACATATGAAACAAACACTAGAGAAACCAAAATTTACATTTGCACTTACCGTAGCCAGTTCCATAGGGAAGCCCAATTTCCCCATGGGGCTGACTAACTACGGATGGCTCTGTCCTAAATCATCTTGGACACCAAATATGTTATAGGGCAGGGAGAGGGGCAGCCCAACCCCCGCAAACCTGCCTATTCTATGTAGGGTTCTGCCATCCGCTGCATCAACACAAAACATATGAGACTTTAATGGGAAGGAAATTTAACACAATTTGGAAATAATACAGGTAAGGCAAAGAGTCTAGTTTCTAAATCAAGCATCCAAAGTTACCCGTCCCCTCATGGGTAAAACTCCATCCAAATGGGATTGGCCCAGAGCAAGGCCCCAAAGCCTGCCACAAGTCTAAAGCACCTTCCAGTGGGGACCCACAGAAAAGGATCAGAAACTACCATACAAGCCCAGAAGGAAAAGAGCAAAATCAAAATCAAGATAAAAACTGCCATTGTCAACACCCCCTGGGTCTCACCCACATCTGTGTTGCCCAGTCCATGACCAAAAGGCAAGTGCAGTGTCTTCATGTGTCTATAGGCTCCATGTGCCTCCTCCAGGTCTCCTTCTGGCTTCCTTCCTTCCTCAGTCTCCTCTGTAACCTCTTCTCTACCTGCTCAGCTCCACCCTCCATTTGGGTGGGGAAGGGAACCTGGAACCTCCCCCTTTCCTGGAGACCACCCTGTTACAGTGAGAGTCAATGTCCTGGCCTCATTCTTTACACCTGGGGTAAAGCGCTCAGGTTTCAAAACTGAACATGATGTTCACTTTTTTTTTTTGTATAATACTCTATATCCTATTGATGAAATTTCCTTTTATTCCTGCTTTTACTGATTGTATCATGAAAGGGTACAGGATTTTTTAGAAAGCTTTTTTCTGAATTACTTGACATGATCCATGTTTCTTCCTCACACAATCCATGGGTTTATTGCGTGTCTTGGTTTTAGTAAGTTAACAACCCTGACTTTCTGGGATAGACCTACTCATTTGTAGTGTCTCCACCTTGTCATAGGCTGTTGGTTTCATATAGTTTTTTTTTTTTTTTAACTGATATTTCTTTTTTTTCAATATTCTTTTTCTTTTTTTTTAAGGATTCACTTTATTTATACAAGAGCTGGGGTACAGGCCAGATGCGTGGGAGGGTTAGAGGATCCACCAGAGACAGAGCAGGGAACAGAACAGGTAGACTGATGAAATACACTGCTAAGGGGAGAACTGAGCAAGACAGGAGATGTCTGCTTCGCCATGTGGGATTCTCCCCTGCCGCAGTAATTGAACTCGCATGCAGAGGCTGCAAACAGCTTCACAGCACAGCTCTCAACCACCTGCACCACCAGGGAGGCACTCATTTTGTATTTTCTGGAGGATTCCTATAGATGAAAGTACCAAGTCTTTAGTTTTCTGTTCTTGTGATGAATTTTTTATTTGACTGATTGTAGTTGGGTGTTACTGGTTTAGAAAAATGGGGTCATGTTTTCTTGATGAGGTGTTTAGGAGTTCAGGTTATAATTGAGTAAGGCTGAGGGTTATTGTGCGTTATGGTTAGGTTTTAGAATAGCTAAGATGATAGTCCTGATTTAGGGTTACAGTGATAGCATAAGTTCTGTTTCTGTTTCTGATTTGGATTGTTTTGCGGGCATGAATTTGGGGCCCTGTATGAGGTGAGCATGAATGAGTGCGTGGTTGTGTCTTTAAATTTTTTGTTTTTCCAACTAATCTGTCTGCTGTTCATTGGATGTCTCTTCAGCTGGAGGGGTAGGGAGAAATTTCTCATCTTCCCTCACACACTGATCGATGGTTCATTCATTCCTGTTGCTGAATATTGTTCATGCATATGTGGATGACCAAATAATTTTGCCTGTACTATTCTAGGATCTCAAATAAGATTCTCTGTCACAAAAGACAGATTATAGGAGAAAAGCAAGCCAAATTTTAATAACATTTATTATTTCTTATATACTTGAGTGTAACAGGGAAACTGAATCACTCCATAAAAGGGCACAAGCAATCATTCTTAACTGCCATCCTCAGGTAAAAACAAAACAAGAAAATATCAGGAGAGGTGCAAAGTCATGGAAGGTTGAGAAAAATCAGCCTGGGAGTCACTGTTCTTTAGATGAATGCCCAGTGCTTACCACGGATGAGGTTGGTGAGTTGGTTTGAATTTGTTATTCTCTATTCCTGGTAGAGAGCAGGCAACCTTAGGACTGGTGATTTCCCTTATGAGTGTGCAACTCTCACAGAGTGGCAATTTCTTGTTTTTGAGAAATTCCCCCAATCTGCCTTTTTAAAAAATAGACTAAAAATAATCCTGACACCAATGAGACAGGCTCTGCATTCATATTATGGTTGTCAAGTGGTCTTATGCCAAAGGGGCTTCTGTAGGGTCACGTTCTGCTCCCTTTCCCTGGAGGAATGACAGTTTGCTTATGCACTCTTCATTAAAGGTTATCGTGATATTTAAAAAGACTTTAGCCATTATGAATAGAGCATACGCACATAATAACATGCTAGATTTTGAACATAGTTTTTCAATGTGGCTGTCTAAATCCTAGAGGTGTGATTGTTGAATCTGAAGGTGAGATTTTTTTGTCTTCAAAAAACACTGCCCAACTGTCCTCCAAAGCATCTGCCTGTGCATTCCACCAGCAATGAAGGGGTCTTCCTGCTGTTGTCACCCTCATCTAGCAATGTGTCAACTGGTATAGTGATGTTGGGAGTTTAACAGTTGTTAAAGGGTTTGTAGTGATGTTTCCTTGTTTCAATTAGCAATGCCCTAGTTACACATGACAATGAGTACATTTTTGCATGCCCATTCATTATCTGTATATTTTTGGTGATGTCTGTTTTTGGAGATGTCTGTTCAGATTTATGGTTTGCAAATTTGCCCCACTTTTCTTCTTGCCTTGTGGTTCTTGAACATGTCCTTTCACAAAAAAATTCACAGAAAAAATTTGATATTCTAAAGTCCACACTATTCATTTATCTAATGCTGTGCATTATAACCTGAACTCCTAAACACCTCATCAAGAAAACATGGATATATCAAGTTGCTTTCCTTTTTGTTTGAATTTCCATCCTTTCATGAAATTAAAATAGAAATTCTGGGGTGGCCCTCCTAGCCCATGGAGCACCCAGTTCCACTTTGATCCCTGCTGTGCACAATCATCTGCTAGGGAACCTGCCTCTGTCCTTAGAGAGAAGCTGGTTTCCTGAGGACTCACCAGAAGCACCATAACACTTCGGTGTTGAGACTACATCAGACCCTGCGGGTTATAATTTGAGTAGTGAGGAAAAGGTGAGTTGAGGTAAGTACAGAGGAAAAGAGGAGGAAGGGGAGAAGGAAAAGTGAAGCTAGTGACACACACACATTCTTCATCAATAACTGTTCTCGCTCCCACACACAGTTGTTTTGTTCCCATCTCACCTGGTCATCAGATACACATTCACACACATAATTCTCACATGCTGACACACAAGTATTTACTTCTCACCTTGTCATGCCCATGCATATCAGTGTATCATGACTTTAAGTCTCAATGAGTCAGACACACACATTCGCCATTACTTGATTTCTCACCTGGACACAAACAGATGTAGCATCCTTTACTCCATTCCTGTTCTTGGTCAAACCACACACACTCAGTCCCCCATTCTGTGTCACCTTCCACATACACAGCCAATTATTTTGTCCCTCATCTGTGAGCACATACACCATCCAATACTTCATTCCTTACCTATTCACACATACAGTTTTTTATTGCTCACCTTGTCTCTCACACATACACAGACACTTTTTTCTCACCTCTTTTTACACACAAACATAACCACCTTTTCTCACTCTACAATCTCACACAGTCACAGGCACATGCACACACAAAATCACTTCATCCCTTACCTTTGAAATTTAGCACAATAACACACAGTAACCTCATTTATCTCATTACAATCACACATTCAGAATCACTCTTCACCTAGTCACACAAACACAATCAATTTCCTAATTTATTTCTAGCCACACAATGTTTTATTCCTCACTTAGCACATGCACATGTACAGAGTATGTTTGTTCATTCCTCACACAAAGACATGCAGTTCCTTCATTACTCACTCAGAAACATGCAAACATACCAGTGATTCCATTTTTCCCCTAGTCTCATGCAACCACCTATTTTCTCCTTGTTTTCACATGGAGATACACACATTTACACAGTTACTTCATTCCACAAGTGGTCACACACATATTGGGTACTATGTTTATTACCTAGTGTCACATACATACACAATCACAGACAATCAATTTATTTCTCACCTCATCTCTCACATAGTTACTTCTTTTTTTTAAAGATTTATTTATTTATTTCTACATGCACTGGGTACAGTCCGAATTGCGGGATGGTGAGAGAATTCACCAGAGCCAGAGCGGGGAGCAGAGCAGGCAGAAGGACCGAAGTACACTGCTGAGAGGAGTAGCGGGCGGCAGGAGAGGTCTGAGCGCCATGTGGGACCCTTGACCGGCAGCTGGAGATGGCACTGGCACTTCAAAGGCTGTGGGCAGCTTTGCAACCCAGTGCTCAACCACTGCACCACTGGGGAGGCCCTCACACAGTTACTTTTTTCTTTAGTATATACACACATATGCTTCACAATTACTTCAAGTCATCAGAACCACATGCGCAGAAATACAATCATTTGCTTTATTTTAAAAAATATTTTTTTATTATGCATGCAAGAGCTAAGGTATAGGCCATAGGTATGGGAGGTGAGAGGATTCCCCAGAGAACAGAGTAGGGAGTAGAATGGATAGCACCATCCATTACTTCTTTCCTCACTTTGTTTGATTGATACGCATGAAAGAAATTATTTTCTTTTCCCTAGTAAAACACTACAGTTCTATCAGTTTCACCAGTCCCAAGTACCTATGTGCAATTCCTCATTTCAGACTAGCACACATACATTTACAGTTACTTCTTCCTTCATGTACTCTTTGACAGACACAATTTCTTTACTAGTCCACATTCCTGCTGTGAATCACCTCATTCCCAAGTCACACATACCCATTGATAGCTCCATTGCTCACTGAATTCACTGTTATACCCCATGAGTTCATTCTGACCTAGTTTGTCTGTCTCACACAGAATAACTTCATCACCTATCAATACACAGATATACTCACAATTAATTCCTTATGGTCCTCCTTTGTGGTGCAGGCAGTTGAGAACAGCGCTGTGAAGCTGTCTGCAGCCTCTGCAGTGAGGGGTCAATCCCAGCTGGGGATACCCTCATGGCATGGCAGACCTCTCCTGCCTCGCCCAATGTTACCCTCAGCAGTGTATTTCAGTCAGTCTGCCTGTTCTGTTCCCTGGTCTGTCGCTGGTGAATCCTCTCACCCCCCATGCCTCTGGCCTGTATCCTGATTCTTATATGCAAAAATAAACAAATATTTAAAAAATTAGCTCCTTACATAATTTCTCCAATACACACATTGTTTTTTTTTTTCATTTTTCACATCATTATTTATTTTTAAACAATATTTGCTTCCCCCACCCCCTCAGGTGTAGTCCCCATAGAATTTCACTAGTGCACCTGTGCACCATCACCTCAGTCCCCTTTGCTCCTCCCTCCCTCAGATCCTTCTCCCTCCTCCTCCCCTGCAGGATGTCTCTGGTTTATAATTGTCTTTTTTTGCTTTGTTGTGTTTGTATACTGTTGTTATTTTTTACACTGATGTCTTATTTGGCTCCCCTATATTCCTGTCATAAGTGAAACCGTCTGATATTTTTCTTTTTCCTTCTGGCTTATTTCACTGAGCATAATTCCTTCTAGCTCCATCCACGTTGCTGTGACTGGCATGAGTTTATCTTTTTGGATTGCTGAGTAATATTCCACTGTGTATATAGACCACATCTTCCTGATGTAGTCATCTATTTTTGGGCATTTGGGTTGTTTCCAGGTTCTGCCAATTGTAAATAGTGCTGCAATAACATAGGGGTACAGGTGTTCTTTTGGATCAATGTTTTTGTGTCCTTTAGGTAGATCCCTAGCAGTGGAATTGCTGGATCATATGGAAGCTCCATTTTTAGTAGACTGATGAACCACCAGACTGCTTTTCATAGTGGTTGGACCAGTTTGCACTCCCACCAGCAGTGCAGGAGAGTTCCTTTTTCTCTACATCCTCACCAACATTTGTTGTTGCTGTTTTGTTTTTTTCTTTTTTTGATATGTGTCATTCTCACTGGTGTAAGTTGGCATCTCAGTGTGGTTTTGATTTGCATTTCCCTGATTATAAGGGATCTTGAACTTTTTTTTTCATATGCCTGTTGGCCATTTGCAATTCCTCTTTGGAGAACTGTCTTTTAATTTCTTCTGCCCATTTCTTGACTGGATTGTTTACTTTGTTTTTGTTGAGTCATGTGAGTTCTTTGTCTGTCTTTATGATCAGTCCCTTATCAGTTGTATGGGATGCACATTTTTTTCCCTTAGTCTTGCAGACACATCTGCTCTTCATTCCATGTCTAGGCACAAACCTTCACAGACAGGTCTTCATTTCTCATCTACTTTCTCTGTTACATGCATAGTTTCTTAGTTAGGTCTCTCCACACCTGGTCTCTCCACATTTACAATCACTTCATTCCTCACCTAGTCAATACAGACACATGCACAGAAACACACACATAATACATGACTTGTCTTCTCACCTGGTCACACATACACAATATCTTCCTTTTTTCATGTCTTCTCTCTCACACACATACATCATCTTCAGTTTATATTTTTCTCACCAGTCTTACAGAGAGACACGTAGCAATAACCTGCAGGGCATCCTTGGTGGCCCAGGGTTTAAGTCTCAGCAAACATTGAGGTGGCCCTCCTGAGACAGGGTAGCCTGAATTTGATTACTGGCCAGGGAGCTAACCCACATGGCACAGCAGACCTTTCCTGTCTCGCTTGCTACTCCCCTTGGCAGTGTATTTCAATGGATCATCCTGTTCTGTTCCTCACTGTGTCTTTGGCGAATCCTCTCTCCCACTCTGTACCTCTTGTCTACACCCCAGTTCTTCTTTGCAAAAATCTGTAAAATGAAAATCTTACAATAAAGGAATAATTCTTTAAAGAAAGGAATAAACTACTTTTTCATGCCTAATTAGCCACAATGATAGCCCCAGAACCAGGCCAGATGGGGGCAGATGAGCATGCCACACAGGTGCAGGTGGAGGGCTGGCCAGTGCAGGTGTGGGACCCTAATTAGCCACAAGGATACAGAATTACAACTTCATTCTTCATCTATTCTCTTACACACCAGTGACTGGTCTCCTCACCTAGTCACAGACACATATAACCAGTTACTTCAGTATGCCCCAAGTCATATGCACACAAACATTCAGATACTTTATTTCTAATATGTAAAATTACTCTTTTCCTGGTCGAACACAGACATGGACAAACATAATCAGCTTCTCATTCCTTACCTGTGTCATGTACATACTTAAATTTTCTGCTCCATCCAGTTGCACAGAAGCCATCCCTGTATTCCTCAGTCACACATAGAGAAACCAATCACTTCATTCCACACCTACTCTGTCCCACATGAATACTTCATTTCTTTTTTCTCTTTTTTTACATTTAACTTTATTTTTTAAATATTTTATATAATTGTTACATCATTTTTCATTTTTGCACAATGTATGCATTTTCATTTTGGTTATATTCCCCATACAATTGCACCCCCCCTTATTTTGACCCTAATCCTTCCTCTCCCCGCTTCTATAGTGTGTCTCTGGTTTATAATTGCTTGTTGATTTTGATTTTTACTTTGTAATACTTTATTTCTAACCTAGTCTTTCAACACATTCACAAAGAAATTTACTTCCTGTATTAGCCCCAAGCTCACAAACACAATCAGTCTTTTCATTTCTTATTTTGTGATAAACATATAAGAATGAGATATGTCATTTGTATCCACAAACACACAGATGCCAATATACAATTATTTCATTTTCTCCCTAGTCACACAGACACATGCTGTAGGGGCAGGATGGGCCCAGGGTAGGTTCTTTATGATGCAAGCAGACAGACAGGTAAAGGAGGAGTCCAACATATCTATGAATTTATTCATTACAGCGCATCAAAGGCACACTATCAGTTATGGTTATCGTTTGACTTTAAACACTCTCATGCAAAAGCATTTCTGTAATGCACATCTAGTTACACAACAATTATTTTGTCATTGATTCACAAAAACACACTGTAGATTAAATGTTTTTTCAGGCTTTCCTGCCCTTCCACCATTAGGATTTCCCTGCCTGATGGGTCACTTGCAGTTGTTACATTGTTGTGTTGTTTACTTCTGTGGGCCATGCGAGGAGTATTGAGATAGTCAGGGAGAGAAGCAGAAGCAGAAGAGGCAGGAAAGAGAAGGGGAGAAAGAAGCCAGGGAACCCAGAGTGAAGACTTGCAAGGAGGGGGTGTACCTTGGAGGCCTCCTGGCCTTCTGACCCCCCAGCACCCCTGCCTGAAATGTACCTGGTTGATGCTCTACATGTAACAGCTCAATAAAAGCCTGAGAAAGCCACTGAGGACTCCAGGACTTCACCTGTTTGGTCTGCTTGGATCCTGGAAAACCTGCTTAGTGCCCTATCCTGGCATTAAAAATACACAGGCAGTATCACAAGATCACAAAAGTCCATGGAATGGGTAAAGGCATGGGGTAGGGTGTGGGCAAAGGTAGGCATACAGGGTTTGGGGTGGGGTAGGGTAGGATTAGGGTATAGGATACAAGGTTAAGGTATGGGTTTAGGGTTAGGGATAGGGGTTAGGGATGAGTCAAGGTGACAGGTCATGACTCAGAGTAATTGGGGTTGATGAACTCTGACCACTTCATAACACCAAGTTGCTATTCTTCACCTCTCCATGAATTTACTGGCCACTTCATGACCCAATATTTAGGGTTGACCTCTCCAGGAACCCTGATAACTTCCTGACCCCTAGTACTTAGGGTTGACTGCTCTATGACCTGGTCCTTAACATGACCCCAAACACTTAGGACTGACCTTTCATGACCTCTGACCTCCTTATCATCCCATTCAATAATGTTGATCCCTTTGTAAACAGAGACTTCTCCATGCCACCAAGTACTTGCGGTTGATTCTCCATGACTCCTGATCTCTTCATGATGCCAAACATTAGTGTTGACCTCTCCATGAACTGCAACCTCTTAGGACCTAAAGTGCTTAGAGTTACCTCTCCATGACCTCTGATCTCATGACCCCAAGGACACAGGTTTCTCTTCAGGATCTCTGACCACCATACACTCTGTATTTATGGTTGTCCTCTGACCTCTTCATCATCCCAAGCAATAGAGAAGACCTCTCCATGACCCAAGTGTTGAGAGCTGTCTATTCCATGAACACAAGCACTGAGGGGTTGACCCCTCAATGACCTCGGTAATTTCTGTGACCCTATGAAATAGGCATGGCCTCTCTATGACCTCTGATCTCATCATGACCCTGGTAAGTGTGACCTCTCCATGACCAGTGACCTCTCTATGATCCCAAGGAATTAGAGTTGACATCTCTATGATCTTTGTCTTCTCCAGGACCCCTAGTAATAGCTCCATGACATCTTACCTTTTCAGCTCCATGACATCTTACCTTTTCATGACCCCTAGTACTTATATTGATCATGACATGACCCCTAGTACTTAGGGATGACTTCTTAATGTCCCTAAGAAATTAGGCTTGACCTCCCCATAACCTTTAATCTTCATGACCCTAGGAAATAAGGGTTGAACTCTCCATGATCAGAATACTTAGGGGTGACAAGCCCATGGCCCTGAGAAATTGGAATGACCTCTCCATAATCTCCACAAATATGTGGCTGTCAATATAAGTATTTCCCTTGACCTTCATGACAGTTCATCAGCTAAGGGTGTGTCACTAACTGTACACTTGACACATGCTTTTAATTTTGAGTGGTGTTTAAAATTTAAATCAATCATATTGTGTTCATTTTATCTCTTCTCTTTCACTCAGCAAACACATTGTCAAGGTGACCCACATACTGGATTTAGCTAGAGTGTCAGTATTTTCAGTGTTGCATAGTATCCCACTTAATGCAAAGTTACTTCTCTCTTCTATTCTACATGCACAGTATATTATTTCGTTAATATTTTCTACCCATGCTGGAATAACAATATGCATATCATTTTCTATCTTTCCTCCTCCATTTTACATTATAACGTATTTTTCAAATCATTGAAAACTGTTCAGTTATTGTATCTTGTAAGATATTAAAGTAGGCCAGAGCAAGACAGCAGCCGTTTTAAGGAAAACAGACATTTTGAAGGGCACAGTTATGCCCTAGTTTTGTTTCGGGGCAAAACCCACAGGACTGGGGTAAAAACCACAAGAGAAGGGTAAATGAAACTGAATTACTGCCAAGGAGAGATACCCAATCTGGCTGAACTCAGTTCCTGGTGTGGAGAGTGCCCAAGAGCCTGTCAACAAGGTATAAAAACAGCTTGACACCCTGGGAGGGGGTCCCTCTCTCAGCCTGGTG
Organism: Talpa occidentalis; assembly: GCF_014898055.3. NCBI lineage: Eukaryota > Metazoa > Chordata > Mammalia > Eulipotyphla > Talpidae > Talpa > Talpa occidentalis. The sequence goes on along the minus strand of NW_023601851.1, from coordinate 3,555,111 downwards.
AGACTGCTGTGTCAGTATCCAGGCATAGTTGGGCCCTAGCTTAAGCTGGCCATAAAGCCTTTTTGCTTTTGCATCTCTGGCTGTGTGTGGTCTTTGGGAACGCGGATGGAGTTGAGGCGCCAACTCCTAACAACCTAATTGCTACATTTATTATCATATATTTGACGGTCTCCTAGAGTTTTGATAGAGCTTGTATCCAGTATAGGTTAGAATAAAGAAAGTGCTGGTTAGCATTTTTGCGAATAAAGATTTTTATTTGTGTTCCAAGTTCTCAAAACTTGCATTACTATTTCTTTTACTACACACACACACACACACACACACACACACACACACGTACGTCCAAATTCTAAGAGCTGAATTCCGAGTTCCCTGCAGAAGGGCGACACACATTTGTTGTCTTCGCACGAACAAGAATCCCTGTTTCAGCTGGTACTTGCCTCCATTTCATTCTCTCTTCAGGCCTGACATCACAGACTCCCCGCTTTCGTTCCCGCCTCTGCACAAGGCTTCCTCCTCCCCCTCAATGATTCTCAGCAGCCGCCTCTTTGCCAGCTGACCCGCCTCTAGGCCGAGGCCCCTTCCTCCCACTGCTGCTCCATGCCAGGCCCTGGTGCCTCTGCCCTTCATTATTCCTGCTTCGGCCGCACCGCCCCTCCGAGCCACCAGGCGGCGCGCCGCTCCCCCGTCCCTGTTTGGCCCCGTGAGTTTCTCCTTCCTCGACCCTTTCCCCGCCCCTTGCGTGTTGACGTCATGTCTCTACGCGCTGACGCGGGAGCGGAAGTGGCGGAGACGCGGAAGCTGGGGGCGCCCGCCTGGAGGAGCAGGACAGCTGGGCGAGGAAGCTCCGGGGCCAAAGCTCGCGAGCAGGCGCAGTGCGCGCCACCTGGTGGCGAGGCGGGGAAATGTGGCCACATCGGGAATAATGAGGAGGCACTGGGGTGGGAAAGGCCTACCCCGGCGGCACAGGACACCCCCTTTCTCACCGTTGGGAGCAGCGGGTTTTGGGGCTCTCTGCGGTGGCGAGTCAGTATTCCCGAGGTGTTTTTAATGCACATGCACACGATCTGCTGTTTGGATGGCGTTCCGAAATTTTAGAGTAACAGTATTTTCACAGTTGTGGGATGTTCGCTTCTGTTTCAGCTTGATTTTCTAAACTTCAGCCCAGCAGCACCCCATGGCTTTCCTGCTAGCCCCCGCCCCTGCAGTCCCACCCAGCTTCCCTACAGCCCTGCTCCCCACAGCCCTGCTCCCCGCACCTGCAGCCCACCCCCAAGCAACTGCAGCCCCTCCGCGCCCCTGCACCTGCAGCACTGCCCACCGCCTGGCAGCCTCACTCCTATGCCTGGCTCCTGCGCCCACAGATGCTGGGCTCGCCCTGGCACTTGCTTCCCCGGACTTGGGGTGAAGTCCTTGCCTGCAGGAACCCAGTTTCTTCAGAAGCCATCCCAGAGGGAGTGGAGGGTGAGGACATCTCCCTGCCGGTGGCTGATGCAGAGCGTAAGTCAGGGGGTGCAGGGCTGGGCGGGCTGGCTGTGGAGAGCTCCGCTTGTGTCTTTTTGGGTCCTGGAGGAACATGGGGGCCAGGACGTTCCTGACTGTGACCCTGTGGGTGCCCAGCGCCCCTGAATGAAAGCTCATCCCCCGTGTTTGCTCCCAGCTCCGCCCTGCTGCACTGATCACCACCCGCCCCCCGGACGGGTTTTCTGGGCTCTCCGCTCTGTTCCATTGACATGTGTGCTTTATTTCTGTGGACTTAGGATATAATTTGGGGAACGTATGGTAAACTTCTCTGGGGCTGACATCCCCCTTCCCACCCCAGGCCTAGCAGGCAGGAGGGCAGAGTCGTGTCCCAGTCTCCCAGAGGTGCAGGTTCTGACCCAGTGGGTTGTGTGTTGCCTGGGGCTCTGCATCTCTCACGCAGTCTGAGATGCTGTCCCTGCTGGGCCTGGGCCCACATCTGAGGGCTGAGAAATCACTTACCTGTTGCACAGCCAGTGAGGTCATTCAGAGCCTGGAAGCGGGAACTTTCACCCCGGAAACTGCCTCATCAGGTGACTTTACACTCTCCCTTGGAGAGAATCCAGGCTTTCCTGAGTCTTGAGTGACCAGGAGCCACACGGCCTGCCACACTCTGGCTACAAGTGTTTGGTTTTCTAAAATGGGTTATTGTTAACTGATTCAGTGTATTGAAACCTGTGACCATGTCTGTATCACTAAAGGACACACTCGCGATTCCCACAGCAGGGAAAGCTAGACAATATCACCAATGGGGATGGAAGGTCCTTCATGCACAATCATCTGAGACTCTGAAGGGCCAACATTCCTAAGCTCTTGCAAACTTTTCTCTACTGATAGTTGGCATGAAGAGGATCCCTCCTATTTTAGAGAGTGAATAAGCCACAATCACTCATTCACCTGGAAAGTGGAAATTTTGTAGATAATCTACTTACTTTTTAATATTTATGATCTGTTAAACTGATATTACCTCCTCGCCCATAAATCCTTTTATGCTTGCTTTGGAGAGAAGTTGAACTCTTCAGGGAAGGAGAAAAAAAATCAATGTTTATTGAGCACCTGTTGGAGGTTACCTGAACCTGTGCAGCAAGTTGATTACTTAAGTTATGTGATCTCATTGATGACACTATAGAGACATTATCTCACTCCATAGTTGAGAATCCTAAGTTCCAAAAGAGATGAGGGACTTGTGTAAGATCATACAAATAAGGACAAAGATCAGGGGCTCCATATTTTTGGCTGAAACAGAGATTGTAAAATGAGGTGAAACGGTGAACCCCTCAAGGCCAGGGGAGGAGGGGATGAGTGTGGGCAACCCTGTGCATCTTCAGAACAACTCCATCGGTGTTGGGTGTCCTCCTTCATAATGAAGGAGGCGCAGGTTAAAACAAAAGTTTAATGTATCATTGTGCTACATGCAGATACTGCCTTTAATGATGCACGTGATTTACTTAATAGCCTTAGAATCTCTCTAATCCCAAATATGATTGCTACTGGTAAGAGACTGCATTTCCAAGTAGCCTTTTCTGTAATTATTCCCATACAGCAGGCTTAGCTGCTGTACCTACTAGAGGGAATTCCTGGAGATCTAGAACAATTGATAAGAAAGGGATGCCTTATCAGTGCCTGCAGTATTATTCAGGATAAGAACCTCCCCTTGAATTGTTAATGTTTTGATCTCTCATACCAGAAGCAGTCACTAGTGTCCTCAAGAGGTTGGTATCATGGTGATTGATTGTTATTCATGTTTTTTCTGTTGACAAATTTCTCAGTGAACTTGTGTCATTTTGTGATTAGATTTAAAAAAGGTTGTTTACATAGTTCTAAGGTTTGGATTCTTGGGGGCCTCCCCGGTGGCGCAGCGGGTTGAGCACAGCACTGTGAAGCTGTCCAGAACCTCGGTGGCACTAGCTCGATTCCCGCGTGTCTCGGGGAATTTCCACCGTGACACGACAGACCTCCCGTCTCTCGCCCGCTGCTCCCCTCAGCAGTGTATTTTGGTCCTTCTGCCAGTTCTGCTCCCTGCTCTGTCTCTGGTGGATTCTCTCACCCTCTGGCGCCTCTGGTCTGTACCCCAGTGCTTGTATAAATAAATAAATCATAAATTTTTTAAAAGCTTAGATTCTTGCATATTGTTGTTAGTAATTCTCTTGCAGTATTGAAGAGCACGCATCCATTCTCTGAAATGCTCTTGATTATTTTTGTCATTACAATGAAGTGAATGTAATTTTGAGTGTGAAGATGTATGTCCTCCTTTAAAAAGATGATCTGGAGATGGTGGCAGCTCTCCTGCCTGTGTGTGACTGTGCAGGTGTTTCTTCTCACAAACATTTTGCTTTTGCAGCTCTTTCTGCCCGCTGGTGTCTGGACACTGACCTGTCCTTACCTTCACTTTTAAATTGTCCTTTGGATATAAACAAAATGCAAAACAATTCTCTGTAGATAAAAGTAGGTCTATTTCATTGTGATACATGTTCTTAAACATATTGTGACAAGCGTTTCTCTATCCCAGCACCACCTGTGATCACCTGCTATCTTTATAGTTGGCATGGGGCCAGCTCCAAACAGCAGCCTTAGCAAAATAAATTTCCTAATTTTAATAGGTTCACTTACACTGCACCAAATAAAAGGTAGTACAGTCACACCTTGGAGATACTGTTCGTTCATTTCCCTAATTACATATCACTGAGACATGAGTTGAGCACATACTTGTGGAAAATGGCCACTTTGTTCTGGTGGGTTTAGAGTGAATCTCCTCGGCTGTTTCTCCCAGTATTTGGTGTTGAGTTTTCATGGTGTCCTCATTGTGTAAAATAAGCTAAGGTCATACATCCATGTGCCAACACTAAAAGTAGCCTTTCACTTGGGTCTGCAGGTGATACATTTTATAGAACAACTTGTAGGGTGCTTATTCATCATCAGTGTACACAGAAAGATAGTAACATTTGCAGTGACAGGTGCCTGTTTTCCTTAAGCACTGGAAAAGAACAAGAAGAATCTCAACAATTGAAAGATTATAGTTTTGGTATCAAGAATTTGTGTATGAGCTAAGCAGGCCGAGGTCTGAGCATCCCTAATACACAAATGCAGTGTCCATGTTCTGGGAAGATACTCTTTTCTGTGAGCAGTGTATCTGGGTGTTTCTGCTGAAATGAGTAAGTCTCATGTGGCCTTATGTGACCCATGATTATTAAAGACTATGTAAAAGGTACCTTTGTTAAGACTGCTGGAAGATAATCCAGGGTGAGTTGAGTGGTCATCATGTATGGTTCACTTAAATGTCTATGAATGAAAACTTGGAGGTTTTGTATGACTGATTAGGGATGAAGAAGGTTGTGGCTTACACCCAGGCTGCCCAAACTGCCACAGCCTCCGTGCTCATTGAGAAGCTGGTGTCATGTCCTCTATCCTTATTGTGTAGATCTCAGAACCCCAAGGAAAACTGAGGTGAGTGTCTGAGTTGAGGCTTGGGGAGCAGCAGACCAGGTCAGCTTGCCAAGGAGCAGCCCTCATCCGTGTTCCCCTTACTCCTTGGGATCCCAGAGCTGTAAGCCTGAGGCAGCTTTTGAGCTGTAGATGCCTAGTCATTTTCCTATCAGAATAGCATTTGACAATCATAGTATTTACTTCTCATTGAAACCTTTTCGAAGTGTACCTGCCTACCGTGCAGGAGTTCTTTCCTATGCTATGAAGGTGCATGAGTATGTTGATTCTTCCATCTACTCAATAGGTCAGATGGGCACTGATGATGCCTCTCCCCTGAGGTGGCCACTTCCATGATACTTGCTAGTCCTGCCAGTTGCTCTTCCTGCTGTTAGCTCAGGCTGTCTCCAGAGTGTGCTGACTTAATACAAGGTCTTTTTCTTTCCCATTAGGCCCATGTATCTTCTTCTTCCTCGCTTGCTTGGGGTCTACAAGGAATACAGAAGTACCTTCCTCCAATCCTACATATTCTGTCAGTCATGAAGTCCTTCTCAGTAGTGGCAGGAATGACTGGAATAGGGTGAAAACTGATTCTTGGAGATAGAGGAAAGGTTTTGTGTGTAAGTGTGTGTGTGTGTTAACTATGTATACATGTAGTTCATCAACTGATAATAACCTATGGCATTAAAATTTCATGATGATTAGGGAAAACACCTGCTGTTTATTTCTTTACCCTTTTGTTTTACTTCCTAAACTTCAACAGTTTAATTTTTCATTTTTGAGTGTCTAAAGTATTTATTTCATTTTTAAAGTTATTTGTTTATGCATACAAGGACTATGACACAGGCCAGAGGTGTGGGGTGTTAGGTTTCACCAGAGACTCAGTGCAGTATGAACAGGCAAATTGGCAGATACACTGCTGAAGGGAGCAGCCGGCAAGTCAGGAGATATCTGGTGACCCATGGGGGTATCTACCTCCCTGGCCAGGGATGGAACTCATGCTGTAGTGACTGTGGCTAGCTTCATAGGTAACGTCTTAACCCCTTGGCCACCAGAGAAGCCCCTAAAGTATTTGGCTGTTATACATAATGAAGCTTTTTGCATACTCGCTTCCAGTGCAAAGGTAACATCAAAACCTTGGAGAAGACTGATTGACAAAGGAATGAAATGTTGTCAAGGGTGAGGTGAACTATGTGATGTCATGCATTAGTGAGAGAAGAACATCTGTCCCACCATTCTGCAGAGAACTGTGGATTTAGACTATTTACATTGCCTGTTATAGTAACTGTACATTTTGGTAATTGGACAATATTTTTGGGAAATGGCCGAAGGAAATGCTGGAAATACTGATAAAAATCTTGACGTATACAAGTGTTGACCAACACCTGCTTGAATGGGTAATAATGACGTGCAGCTTTAGAGGGTAGGTCATGAACGGAGGGCAGAGGAACGCTGGAGGGTCCTGGGGGACAAAGGCAGAGAAAGGGCGGGGGCGCCGCCTGGCGGTGAGGCGGGTGCAGGGCGCGAGAGTAAGGAGGGGCTGCCCAGGAAGGCGTGAGGGTGGAGGAGGCGCGCGATTTTAACTCCAACCAGACATGTTGTGCCATTTCAGAGGCTCCTGAAGCTCTGTTGACATTGTCTTTGGAGACGACAAGGCCTATTTGCCTCCGTTTCTCTGAATTTCGGAAATGACGGCCGCTAGCGGCGGGAGGGCGTGGTCACGCGAGAGTGTCCCGGTGTGTCTGGCGTGCTCACCTGCGCCCAGCACCTGCCCCGCCCCGACTGCACGTGCGGGGGTGTCACTGGCGTCCTGCGGCTGCATGAGGAAGGTGCTGCGGGAACGCGGCCTTCTATACCTCCCCCCCCCACGCGGGGACCCGGAGCGTCGCGGGAGGACAGGTGAGCCAGAGGAGGGAAGGTCAGGCATCTCCCTGCGGATGGCTGATGGGAGGGGTCGGGTCTGAGGACCCAGGGAAGGAGGGCTGGTGCAGAGAACTGGGGCTCCTTGGGGTTCAGTTTTGAGCATGGAGTCACAGGGGATCAATTTCTTGCCTGAGCGGGACCCCCAACGCAGTGGGTCCCGGAGTTTGCACCCGGCTCCTCCTGGCGCTGTACCTGGGGCGGGGGCGGGTTCTGGGCTCTGCCCTGTGCTCCGAGGCCTGTTGGCTATTTCAGTGGGTGATGGTGTTCTTGGGGCAGACTCAGATTTTCTGGGGTGAACGCCTTCCACCTTGGGTCTTGCAGCCTGATCCGGCCTTCCAGGCCTCAGCCCCTGCAGGGGAGGCTCCTCCTCAATCCCCTGGCCCTGGAGGCTCTCAGAGAAGGTTTAATGCACCAGGCCTGGGCATCCCCTCGGGACTTCTTAGAGGTGGAGATTAAACACCCATTGTCTCCTCCAGGGAGGTGGCTCAGGTAGGGCAGAGTAGAACGGATGCCCCACCAGTCAGAGCAGCACAGGGTTGGTGTCTACCACTCACTTTCCCTTGAATCAAAATTCCAAATGTCAGTTTTTGAATAGTTTTCTCAGAGCGAAATCCCTCAGGTGGCTTCCCAGGTTCAGATCCTCCTTTTCGTTATTTTAACTTTCATCACCTGCCCGCTTTGTGATGTGGCTTTTTCCATGCAGACCACTTTCCCTTTTCTGCCACTGCCCCTTTGCCCCTCACTGTCACAACCTGCATCTCAGCACACGACGACTCCTGTCTGGCGGCCTTTCTGCGGGCCCCTGTCACTGAGGGAGACATACATTTCTGTATTCCTCTTATGTCCCCCCATGTAGTTTTCGGGCTTCTGGGTGGGGTTAAAGTGGGAGTGTTTGTGGGACTTCGAGCTGGCTTCTTTAGTGGCTTTCAGCCAAGGGAAGAATGATATCTTATGATTTTTACTTGGATCATATGACAACGAGAAAAACAGGCCAGCATTTTAGCTTTTATGTCTTCATTTAGTGTTTATTTCCCCCACAGACCTTACTGATAATGTGTGATAAAGACACAAACCTCAGGCCTTTTGCGCCTGAGGATCTCTCCTTAATTGTGGAATAATATTCTCAAGAGACCCTTTCCAGGTACTGCCTATAATGTACACCTTCTACATTCACCGCTATTCTGGCCTTTATTCGTAACACCTGTCTCTACCTGATCCTACCCCAACCTCATCCCTTTTACCTCATTCTCCTTTCCCCTTCCCTGCTAAGCCAAGAAATCTCACTGTTTATTGGCAGCTGCTGCTTTTTATTAGTAATTATCTTTACTTACTAATTTGCAATGGAAGCTTCTTGTATTTGTCTTAGTCAATCAGTCTGGCTTTGCTACACATGATTGCTTGAAACTCCTTCCATTTCGCTGCAAATGGTAACATTTCATCTGTTTACACCAACTTGTACTCTGTAGTGTGGATAGAACACACCTTCTTGATCCCATTCTCTCTTAGTGGGCACACACATTTTTATTACTTTGTATGGAACTAGGGTGTAGGACAGAGGTGCAGGGGTGTGTGTGTGCAAGGATTCACCAGAGACAGAGTGGGGATCAGGGCAGGCAGATCTAGTGAAATACACTGCTAAGGGGGAACAGCAGTTGAGACAGGAGAGGTTGTCGTGCCACGTGGGTCGGCTCCATGGCTGGGGATCAGCCTCATGCCTTAGTCGTGAGCGCTGAGACTTCACACCTAGGACTCCAGGGAGGCCTGGTTGTTACCATTTTTTAGTGAAAGTTTGGTTGTAAACATGAGGAGGATGTTGCCCGACATGACCTGTGCCTTCCAGATTCCTTTCTCATATTGATGTGTGTTGGAAATGTGTCAGACTGTGTTTATTTTTTTTCATTGATGTAAAATATACACAATATTTACCACTAAATATTTTTAAAGCCAGGCATTTTATGGCATTAAGTATTTCACATCAGTGCACAAATATCTCACCACCCTCATCTAGAACATTCCATTCCCCCAGTTAAACACTGCTCCCCATTCCTCTTCACCCTTTTGCTCTGGCAACCACATTCTACAATGTCTCTGAGTTTGACTGCTGTGGACCCCTGATAGAAATGGAATAATTCCCTGTGAGTCCATTTGCATCTTAACATCTTGGCTTTTAGGTACCTAGAGTCTTAGCTTGTATCAGAATTTTCATTTTTAAGGCTGAATAATAGTCGGCCGCATATATGCCACATTTTGTTTTTCAATTATACCTCAGTCGACACAGGAGTTCCTTCTTGATTTTGACAGGATGTGAGCAGTGCTGATATGATTAGGGGCACAGAGATGTCAGTTTGAGTTGCTACTTTGAATTCTTCAGCGTTTTTCCTGAAGTGGAATTGCTCCGTCATCCATTCATTTTATGCTTCCTTTTCAAAGGAATGGACAGAATGTTTTCCCATGGCAGCTGAGCGTTTTATGTTGTTCCTCAAATGACAGAATCACACTGAAGCTTATAGACCTTCTGTACACTCACCATTCGATGGACATTGACAGTGTTTTCCCCCTTAACAATTTTAAACCCATTGACAGATGCCATCGTGTGGTTAAAATAGCGTCACAGAATCCCAATCATATGTGGGTCACGGGCACCATGGCATCATTTCAAAAGTTGGCACATAACTAAGCTTATAGAAAATGGTGATTTTTGCAATACAGCAACAAAGTGAGAGAATTTTTATTTGCATTCATAGGATGAAACTAAAAGCTAGTAAAGTAACCAATTCTTTCAAATTTATTCACTCAGGATCACCTAGAGTTTGCTAATGGTGTAGCTGGGAAAACCCTCAATCTCTCCTATCAATTTATTAACCTTTATATTATAAGCCTGGTTTTGCATGGTTTCTTGCTTAAATTTAACTGACATTTCGTTTTGACATGCTTTTTATGATGGATGTTATTTTTGTTTAGAAAAAAAATGATTTTATTCGGTTCACCAAAACCACTTGTATGAAAAGTTACACAAATATTCAAAGCCAAACTTTTCTAATATATATAACAACTCCTGGCCTGAGGGGGAAAAACAAATCACCAAGCCAATCAGTGTGCAATGATTGGTTCATGCTGAGGGCTGTTGAAATGCCCCACCCACCAATGCCCCACCCACAAGGGCTGGTTGGCTGCAATTGTGATGTGAATATCAAGTCCTCCTCAAGTACTGGTGTTTTATTTTTTATTTTTTTAAAAGATTTATCTGTTCATGCCAACAAGATCTGGGGTGCAAGCCAGAGGTGCAGGAGAGGTGAGAGGATTCACCAGAGACAGAGTAGGAGCAGAACAGGCAGATTCAGTGAAATACACTGCTGATGGGAGCAGCGGGCAAGACAGGAGAGGTCGGCTGTGCCATGAGGGTCACCTTCCTGCTGGGGATGAAACCTGTGCTGCAGTGGCTAGAGACAGCTTGACAGGGGTGTCTTTAACCCCCATGCCAACCCCCGTGGCCCTGGTACTGGTGTTTTAATAGGAAGGACTCCTTCTCAAATGGAGTGATTTGATCTTATGGAATTAAAGTAAGTCATGGGTTTACTCTCATTCTGCCTTTTGGGTGTCATGAATAGCAGTGCTGAGAACATTCCTGAACAGGCTTTGGCTTTGACACCCACTTCTAGTTTTTTGGGGTACATATCTAGGAGTGGAAGTTTTCAACTGTACAGTTACTGTATCTTTAGTGGAAAATGTCCAGTTATGTCATGGTACTTTGCCCAGTTTCTGATTTCCAAAAGCATTCTTGCCAGTATCTGTTATTGTGCAATTATCACCCATGGGATGTGCGTCAAGGGGCACAGCACTGTTTATGTGTGGAAGGATTAGCACACTGTTGCTTTGCTCTGAAGCGATATTTGACAGTGGGAAGTGTGAGTCTTGACATTGATTCTTTTCCACTGTTGTCTTGGATGTTTGTGGGCCCTTGAGAGTCCTTATATTAAAGTTAGGATCATCTTGCACATGTTTCCTCCAAAACCCTTTGTGCATGTTCATAGGAATCCCATTCAATCTGCATGTCATGATGATTGTCATCTGAACAATATGGATTCTTTCTGTTCACAACTGTGGGTTGTTTTCCCCTTCGTTTAGGGTTTCTTTCATCAGTGTTTTGTAATTTTCAATGTACAAGTCCTCCCCTTGAGGCATAAATGGCTCCTTACATAAGTTATTATTGTAGACATCGTTTCAAGTGGATGTAATGTTTTCAAAACTTGTTTTCCATTTTTACCTGGTCATGTGTATACATGAAGTAGATGGTGGGTTGTATTTGGAAAATTAGCTTACAATCTTAGCAAATCTTTGTTATCTGTAAGATGATGTGACCTACCATCTGTGAATAGACAAACTTTTGTGATCTCCTTTCACACACTAGATGCCTTTCCTTTCCTCACTGCTCTGGAAAGAATTTCTGGTCAAATTGGGAATGACAGTGGTGAGAGTCAGTGTCCTGGCCTCATACTTTAAACCTGGGGTAAAGGTTTCAAAACTGAACATGATGTTCACTTTTTTTGTATAATACTCTATATCCTATTGATGAAATTTCCTTTTATTCCTGCTTTTACTGATTATATCATGAAAGGGTACTGGATTTTTTAGAAAGCTTTTTTCTGAATTAATTGACATGATCCATGTTTGTTCCTCACACAATTCATGGGTTTATTGCTTGTCTTGGTTTTAGTATGTTAACAACCCCGACTTTCTGAGATGGACACTCGTTTGTAGTGTCTCCATCTTTTCATAGGCTGTTGGTTTCATATTTTTATTTTGTGGAGCATGACTAGGGGTGAATTACCAGGTCTTTAGTTTTCTGTTCTTGCAATGAATTTTTTTTTTATTTGACTGATTATAAGTTGGGTGTTACTGGTTTGGAAAAATAGGGTCATGTTTTCTTGGCTAGGTGTTTAGGAATGCAGGTTATAATTTGAGTAAGGGCAAAAGTTATTGGCATGGGCAAAATTCCCAGCTCACCCCTGGCTCCTCCAGGAGCCTTCTGCTGGTTTCAGGCAGTCTTTACTGGAGAACTGTCCCTGTTCTAAAATGGCAATGTGGGACGCACTCCTTGCATGCCTGTTGTTAGGTTTTACAGTTAGGTTTTATGATAACTAAGATGATAGTCATGATTTAGGGTTATGGTGATAGCATAAGTTCTGTTTCTGTTTCTGATTTGGATTGTTTTGCGAGCATGAATTTGTGGGGCTGGTATGGGGTGAGTGCCTGCTGTTCATTGGATGGCTCTTCAGCTGGAGGGGTAGGGAGATTTCCCATCCTTCCTCACACAATGATTGATGGTTCATTCATTCCTGTTGCCGAATATTATTCATGCATGTATGAATGACCAAATAATTTTGCCTGTACTATTATAAGATATTAGATGAGGTCCTCTATTACGAAAGACAAATTATAGGACAAAAGCAAACTGAACCTTAATAAAATTTATACCACATTAATTCATTGTGACCTAGTCTTTCTTTCTGTCTGTCTCCTGCAGGATTACTTCATTTGTCACCCACAAATACAGAGATATACCCACAATCAGCTCCTTACAGTCCTCCCTTGTGGTGCAGGTGGTTGAGCACAGCACTGTGAAGCTGTCCATAGCCTCTGCAATGTAGTTTCAATCCCTGCTGGCTGGCAAAACTCACATAGTGTGGCAGACGTCTCCTGTCTCACCCACCGCTCCCCTCAGCAGTGTATTTCAATCATTCTTCTTGTTCTGCTCTCGCTCTGGCTCTGGTGAATTCTCTCACCCTCCCATGCTTCTTCTGACTGTACCCAATGCTTGTATAAACAAACAAACAAACAAACAAATAAATAAATAAATAAATAAATAAATAACTCTTTCAAAAATACCTGCCTGAAAAATATTTAGCAGTGAAGGAGAGAGGGCACGCAGGGAGTGTGTCCCACATCGCCATTTTTGATTAGGGACATTTCTCCAGTAAAGACTGCCTGAAAGCAGAAGAAGGCTCCTGGAGGAGCCAGGGGTGAGCTGGAAATTTTGCCCATGCCAGGCCCCTTCTGACCTGCAGTCCGAGCCCAGTGAGGGAGCAGGAACCCACCTCTGGGACAGACCAGGCACACAGGGGAGTGTGTCCCCACATTGACATTTTAGAACAGGGAACTTTCTTCTGTAAAGACTGCTTGAAACTGACAGATGGCTCCCGGAGGAGCCAGGGGGAACGGAGAAGTTCACCCAAGATGCCCGCCAGTACCAGCAACACAATGTCCCAATGGATATGGCAAATTAGAAAACAGACAGTAGGGAGTAGAAGAACCACACCCAACCTAGCAACTCCTCAGGAAAAAAGAACACCACAAAAAGAAAACCAACCCCCAGACTGCAACGACAGTAACTTGGAAGAACTGAGCCTTCCAGAAAGAGAATTTAAAATTGCCATGATTAAAAAACTGACAGAAGTCATAAAGGAAAACAATGATAAGGGAAAAATAATCAACGATCAGAAGAATGAAATTGAGTCCCTAAAGAGGGAAGTAAAAGAAATGCAGGAGATCAAAGAATTAATGGAGGCACTAAAGAACTCTGGGAGAAGCAATGAAAGCAGAATAGATGAAATGGAAGAACGAATGAGTACTCTTGAAGACACAGAAATAAAAAGAACCAAAACAGAAAAGGAAAGAGAAGTACAAAGGAAAAAGAATGAAGAAAGACTTCAGGAAATATCTGACTCCATGAGGAAAGGAAATATAAGAGTTATAGGAATACCGGAAGGAGAGGAGAGAGATGTAGGAACAGAGAAAATATTCAAAGAGATAATTGAAGAGAACTTCCCAAATGTGAAGAAGGAGCTGAAAATTGATATACAAGAAGCAAGAAGAACACCAAACTTCCACGACGAAAGGGAAAATACAGCAAGAAATATAATAGTAAAGCTCCCAAGAATCCAGGACAAGGAAAAAATAATGAAGCTGACAAGAGGGAAGAAACACATAACATTCAAAGGAAATCCAATCAGGCTGACATCAGACTTCTCTGAAGAAACACTACGGGCAAGGAGAGAGTGTGGAGGGACATAGTCAACAGACTCCAAGAAAACAGATGCCAACCAAGAATATTCTATCCTGCAAAGCTCTCCTTCCTCTATGAAGAAAGAATAAGGACCTTCCCAGACAAACAGAAACTCTGGAATTTCATTACGACTAAACCCCCACTCCAAAAAATACTGCAAGGAGTCCTAAAGCCAGAACCTCAGAGGGATGAATAACAATGAAAGAAGGCCAAAAAGAAAAGTTATTAAAAGAATAAATAAATAAAATCAAAAGAAAGACAAACGCAATGGCAAATACAGATGCTAACATCAATATTAACTCTAAATGTAAATGGACTAAACTCTTCAATAAAAAGACACAGAGTCGCAGGCTGGATTAATAAACAAAACAGGGACCTTTTTTTTTTTTTGCTGTCTCCAGGAAACACATTTAGCTACAAAAGATAAAAATAATAGAAAATCCAGAAATAAACCCACAGATTTATGGTCACTAATCTTTTAACAAGGTGGTCCCCAGGAAAAGGGGAGGTTTCAGTTTCCCTGCTCCATCCAAATGGAGGGTGGAGCTGAGCAGGGAGAGAAGAAGCTGCAGAGGAGACTGAGGAAGGATGGAGCAGGTTGGAACCAGAAGGAGACCTGGAGAAGGTGCATGGAGCCTAGAGACACGTGAAGAAACTGCACTTGTCTTTTAGTCATGGACAGGGTGACACAGATGTGGGTGAGACCCATGGGGAGGTGACCATGGCAGCTTTTATCTTGATTTTGATTTTGCTCTTTTCCTTCTGGGCTTGTCTGGTTGTTTCTGATCCTTTTCTGTGGGTCCCAACTGGAATATGCCTTAGACTTGTGGCAGGCTTTGGGGCCTTGCTCTGGGCTAATCCCATTTGGATGGACTTTTACTCACGAGGGGATGGGTAACTTTGGGTGCTTGATTTAGAAACTAGATTTTTGCCTTTCCTGTATTGTTTCCAAATTGTATTAAAGTTCCTTCCCATTAAAGTCTCATATGTTTTGTGTTGATGCAGCCGATGGAAGAACCCTACATAGAATAGGCAGGTTTGTGGGGTTTGGGCTTCCCCTCTCCCTTCCCTATAACAAAAGCAGCAAAGAATATGAATTGGAGCAAAGAAAGTTTGTTCAATATTGGTGCTGGGAAAACTGGGTCGCTACATGCAAAAGAATGAAGCTTGACCACTTCCTAATACCATACACAAAAACCAACTCAAAGTGGATTAAAGAAATAGACATGAGACCTGAAACCATAAAATACATAGAAGGAAATACAGGCCAAATACTACGTGACATGCACATCAAAGACATCTTTACAGACACATCACCCAAAGCAGTGATAGTGAAGGCAAAGATAAACAGCTGGGACTACATCAAATTAAAGAGCTTCTGCACAGAAAAAGAGACAATAACAAAAACAAAGAGAAACCCCACCCACTGGGAGAACATTTGTGCACACAACACTAATTATAAAGGACTGATCACAAAAATCTACAAAGAGCTGATGAGACTCAACAACAACAAAGAAAATAATCCAGTCAAAAAATGGGCAGAAGAGCTAAAAAAGAAACTTCTCTGAAGAGGAAATGCAAATGGCCAACAGGCATATGAAAAAATGTTCCGCATCACTTGTAATCAGGGAAACGCAAATCAAAACTACAATGAGACACCATCTCACACCAGTGAGAATGGCACATATTAAAAAAACTAGCAACAACAAATGTTGGCGAGGGTGTGGAGAAAAAGGAACTCTTCTGCACTGTTGGTGGGAGTGCAAACTGGTCCAACCACTATGGAGAGCTGTGTGGAGATTCCTCAACCTACTAAACATGGAGCTCCCATATGATCCAGCAATCCCACTCCTAGGTATTTACCCAAAGGGCACAGAAACATTAATTCCACAGAGCACCTGCACAGCAGCACTGTTTACAATAGCTAAGCTTTGGAAACAACCCAAATGCCCAAAAATAGATGACTGTATCAAGGAGATGTGGTCCATATACACCATGGAATATTACTCAGCATTCAAAAAAGATAAACACATGCCCTTTGCAGCAACATGGATGGCTCTGGAAGGGCTCATGCTCAGCGAAATAAGCCAGAAAAAAAAAGATAAATACCGGATGGTCTCACTCATAGCAGGAATCTAGAAGACTTAATAAGGGACCAGGAAAATGAATAACAATAAGAAAGTGAAAATCAAAATCAACAAACAACTATGAACCAGAGACACTTTTTGGGGGGTGGGGAGCGGGTAGGGGAGGGTTTGGGGTCAAAATAGGGGGTTGCAATTGTATGGGAAATATAAAAATAAAATTTATTTCAAAAAAAAGATGGGCAATGGAGAAAACAATTCCAATTAAAAAGCAATCACTTTTCAAAAATAATATTTAGCAATAAATATTATGTATATTTTACAACAATTAAAAAATAAACTAGCGTGACACATTTGCAACACACATCAATATGAGAAAGGAACCTGGAAGGCACAGGTCATGTCAGGCCACATCCTCCTCATGTTTACAACCAAGCTATCAATAAAAAATGGTAACAACCAGGCCTCCCTGAGTCCTAGGTTTGAAGTCTCAGCGCTCACGACTAAGGCATGAGGCTGATCCCCAGCCATGGAGCCGACCCACGTGGCACGGCAACCTCTCCTGTCTCAACTGCTGTTCCCCTTAGCAGTGTATTTCACTAGATCTGCCTGCCCTGATCCCCACTCTGTCTCTGGTGAATCCTTGTACACACACACCCCTGCACCTCTGTCCTACACCCTAGTTCCATACAAAGTAATAAAAATGTGTGTGCCCACTGAGAGAGAATGGGATCAAGAAGGTGTGTTCTATCCACACTACAGAGTACAAGTTGGTGTAAACAGATGAAATGTTACCATTTGCAGCGAAATGGAAGGAGTTTCAAGCAATCATGTGTAGCAAAGCCAGACTGATTGACTAAGACAAATACAAGAAGCTTCCATTGCAAATTAGTAAGTAAAGATAATTACTAATAAAAAGCAGCAGCTGCCAATAAACAGTGTGGCTTCTGAGTTTAACAGGGAAGGGGAAAGGAGAATGAAGTAAAAGGAATGTGGTTGGGGTAGTTTCAGGTAGAGAGACAGGTGTTACTCATGTCCTTCATGAGGAAACTGTAATCCCAGCATAAACAATATGGCAGCAAGATTAGTGTGTAATACATGGAAGAAAATTGAAAGTAGTAGGACATTGGCTGGATTATAAAAGAAATAATACTGTTACTAAAGCCGGTTCTTTGCCTTCTTTGATAAAGAAATCAACAAAAAAAGGATCACACATCAAGTCAAGGTCTATTCAATTTATGCTTGAAGCAAGGGAGACAGTGCTATGTCTGAACTCTGTGCCGTTGTTTTGAGCTGGACTTCTGGGAAGGTGAAGGAGGTGGGCAGCCATTTTGGAAGTCTTTAGAAGGAAGTGAGGCTTATGGGCCCTTTCTTTTCCATTAGATCTGCTATTGAAGGCAGCTGACCCACCAGGCAGTGGGAGGGGCGAGGCCCTGACCTCAGCAGCTGATCTCTGCCATGCCCTGCTGGCTCCTGTAGTTGCAACCCCACTTCTAACCATTGGTCAGTAACCCCACTTCCCTGTTCCTTCTCCCCTGTTGTTCATAATAAGTATTTTTATTGTTCATTTTTGCCAGGTCAACATAAGGGGGGTGCAATTGTATGGGGAATATA
>NW_023601851.1:3483705-3537386 GCF_014898055.3 Talpa occidentalis | reverse complement strand
TTTTTATTAGAAGTCAATCCTGGGGCATTCTGTACAGCAAATGAAAAAGCAAAAGTAGCAATTAACTTTTAAGCAAAAGGAGTCATCTCTTGTTAGCCACCAAGCAGGCAATACTTGGGTTTCCTGGAATAGAACCTGAAAAAGCAAATCAAAATATCAGTAATTAACTTTCAATTAAAAGGAGTCATCTCCTTACCTCTGTTAGCCACTCTGGGACAGAAGCTGAAAGAGCAGATTCAACATCTAAGCACAGATTACACCTCCCCCACACTAGGGAGGGACAACAACAACAAAAGTATGACAACCTGGTGCGATGCACCATAAAGGGTGCTTTCCACAACAGACCTTCCTCGTAGGAGGAGCAGAAACTTAGAATCTTGTCTTACACCAGCAATTGAACAAATCCAGGATTCAAAATGGCAAACATGCCCAAAACAAATTGTGCAGACAAAATTCACAGCAGCAAATCCTTTCATACTCAGACAAAATCTTGTTATTTTTTCTGATACAGACTTGCCAAAATTCAAGTTATCTCCAAGAATCCATCAAGGATACTAGCAATTACCAGCTAACTTTTGTTAACACCCAAGCATTACATTTGCTAATTTAAACACCACTGCTCCACAATTGGCTTGCAAAACCCCTCAGGCAGAGGTCAGGAAGTAGTCAAAGACAAAGCAATGTATCACTGAAGAATCATTATTACCTTTAGAAATGCTGATGAGACAGCAGAGATTACAAAAAGAAAGAAAAAAGGTCCAAAGTCCTAGCAACAAGAACTTCTGAATTTTACAAGAGCCAGCCAAGAGCCTTCAGATGCCATCTTTGATCTGGCCCAATGGTCCAACGTACTGACTAATCTTGAGTAAAACTGTTGCACAGAACAATTCCACAAAATCAAATGTCTTAGCAAGTCACTACAAACAAAATTACACACAGACACACATATCTTCACAAAGCCCAAGGCAGTTTTCAACAGCAAATCTACATATGAAACAAACCTAGAGGAAACCAAAATTTACATTTGCACTTACCGTAGCCAGTTCCATAGGAAGCCCAATTTCCCCATGGGGCTGACTAACTACGGATGGCTCTGTCCTAAATCATCTTGGACACCAAATATTTATAGGGCAGGGAGAGGGGCAGCCCAACCCCGCAAACCTGCCTATTCTATGTAGGTTCTGCCATCCGCTGCATCAACACAAAACATATGAGACTTTAATGGGAAGGAAATTTAACACAATTTGGAAATAATACAGGTAAGGCAAAGAGTCTAGTTTTAAATCAAGCATCCAAATTACCCGTCCCCTCATGGGTAAAAACTCCATCCAAATGGGATTGGCCCAGAGCAAGGCCCCAAAGCCTGCACAAGTCTAAAGCACCTTCCAGTGGGGACCCACAGAAAAGGATCAGAAACTACCATACAAGCCCAGAAGGAAAAGAGCAAAATCAAAATCAAGATAAAAACTGCCATTGTCAACACCCCCTGGGTCTCACCCACATCTGTGTTGCCCAGTCCATGACCAAAAGGCAAGTGCAGTGTCTTCATGTGTCTATGGCTCCATGTGCCTCCTCCAGGTCTCCTTTCTGGCTTCCTTCCTTCCTCAGTCTCCTCTGTAACCTCTTCTCTACCTGCTCAGCTCCACCCTCCATTTGGGTGGGGAAGGGAACCTGGAACCTCCCCCTTTCCTGGAGACCACCCTGTTACAGTGAGAGTCAATGTCCTGGCCTCATTCTTTACACCTGGGGTAAAGCGCTCAGGTTTCAAAACTGAACATGATGTTCACTTTTTTTTTTTGTATAATACTCTATATCCTATTGATGAAATTTCCTTTTATCCTGCTTTTACTGATTGATATCATGAAAGGGTACAGGATTTTTTAGAAAGCTTTTTTCTAATTACTTGACATGATCCATGTTCTTCCTCACACAATCCATGGGTTTATTGCGTGTCTTGTTTTAGTAAGTTAACAACCCTGACTTTCTGGGATAGACCTACTCATTTGTAGTGTCTCCACCTTGTCATAGGCTGTTGGTTTCATATAGTTTTTTTTTTTTTTTTAACTGATATTTTTTTTTTTCAATATTCTTTTCTTTTTTTTAAGGATTCACTTTATTTATACAAGAGCTGGGGTACAGGCCAGATGCGTGGGAGGGTTTAGAGGACACCAGAGACAGAGCAGGGAACAGAACAGGTAGACTGATGAATACACTGCTAAGGGGAGAACTGAGCAAGACAGGAGATGTCTGCTTCGCCATGTGGGATTTCTCCCTGCCGCAGTAATTGAACTCGCATGCAGAGGCTGCAAACAGCTTCACAGCACAGCTCTCAACCACCTGCACCACCAGGGAGGCACTCATTTTGTATTTTCTGGAGGATTCCTATAGATGAAAGTACCAAGTCTTTAGTTTTCTGTTCTTGTGATGAATTTTTTATTTGACTGATTGTAGTTGGGTGTTACTGGTTTAGAAAAATGGGGTCATGTTTTCTTGATGAGGTGTTTAGGAGTTCAGGTTATAATTGAGTAAGGCTGAGGGTTATTGTGCGTTATGGTTAGGTTTTAGAATAGCTAAGATGATAGTCCTGATTTAGGGTTACAGTGATAGCATAAGTTCTGTTTCTGTTTCTGATTTGGATTGTTTTGCGGGCATGAATTTGGGGCCCTGTATGAGGTGAGCATGAATGAGTGCGTGGTGTGTCTTTAATTTTTTGTTTTTCCAACTAATCTGTCTGCTGTTCATTGGATGTCTCTTCAGCTGGAGGGGTAGGGAGAAATTTCTCATCTTCCCTCACACACTGATCGATGGTTCATTCATTCCTGTTGCTGAATATTGTTCATGCATATGTGGATGACCAAATAATTTTGCCTGTACTATTCTAGGATCTCAAATAAGATTCTCTGTCACAAAAGACAGATTATAGGAGAAAAGCAAGCCAAATTTTAATAACATTTATTATTTCTTATATACTTGAGTGTAACAGGGAAACTGAATCACTCCATAAAAGGGCACAAGCAATCATTCTTAACTGCCATCCTCAGGTAAAAACAAAACAAGAAAATATCAGGAGAGGTGCAAAGTCATGGAAGGTTGAGAAAAATCAGCCTGGGAGTCACTGTTCTTTAGATGAATGCCCAGTGCCTACCACGGATGAGGTTGGTGAGTTGGTTTGAATTTGTTATTCTCTATTCCTGGTAGAGAGCAGGCAACCTTAGGACTGGTGATTTCCCTTATGAGTGTGCAACTCTCACAGAGTGGCAATTTCTTGTTTTTGAGAATTCCCCCAATCTGCCTTTTAAAAAATAGACTAAAAATAATCCTGACACCAATGAGACAGGCTCTGCATTCATATTATGGTTGTCAAGTGGTCTTATGCCAAGGGGCTTCTGTAGGGTCACGTTCTGCTCCCTTTCCCTGGAGGAATGACAGTTTGCTTATGCACTCTTCATTAAAGGTTATTGTGATATTTAAAAAGACTTTAGCCATTATGAATAGAGCGTACGCACATAATAACATGCTAGATTTTGAACATAGTTTTTCAATGTGGCTGTCTAAATCCTAGAGGTGTGATTGTTGAATCTGAAGGTGAGATTTTTTTGTCTTCAAAAAACACTGCCCAACTGTCCTCCAAAGCATCTGCCTGTGCATTCCACCAGCAATGAAGGGGTCTTCCTGCTGTTGTCACCCTCATCTAGCAATGTGTCAACTGGTATAGTGATGTTGGGAGTTTAACAGTTGTTAAAGGGTTTGTAGTGATGTTTCCTTGTTTCAATTAGCAATGCCCTAGTTACACATGACAATGAGTACATTTTTGCATGCCCATTCATTATCTGTATATTTTTGGTGATGTCTGTTTTTGGAGATGTCTGTTCAGATTTATGGTTTGCAAATTTGCCCCACTTTTCTTCTTGCCTTGTGGTTCTTGAACATGTCCTTTCACAAAAAAATTCACAGAAAAAATTTGATATTCTAAAGTCCACACTATTCATTTATCTAATGCTGTGCATTATAACCTGAACTCCTAAACACCTCATCAAGAAAACATGGATATATCAAGTTGCTTCCTTTTGTTTGAATTTCCATCCTTTCATGAAATTAAAATAGAAATTCTGGGGTGGCCCTCCTAGCCCATGGAGCACCCAGTTCCACTTTGATCCCTGCTGTGCACAATCATCTGCTAGGGAACCTGCATCTGTCCTTAGAGAGAAGCTGGTTTCCTGAGGACTCACCAGAAGCACCATAACACTTCGGTGTTGAGACTACATCAGACCCTGCGGGTTATAATTTGAGTAGTGAGGAAAAGGTGAGTTGAGGTAAGTACAGAGGAAAAGAGGAGGAAGGGGAGAAGGAAAAGTGAAGCTAGTGACACACACACATCTTCATCAATAACTGTTCTAGCTCCCACACACAGTTGTTTTGTTCCCATCTCACCTGGTCATCAGATACACATTCACACACATAATTCTCACATGCTGACACACAAGTATTTATTTCTCACCTTGTCATGCCCATGCATATCAGTGTATCATGACTTTAAGTCTCAATGAGTCAGACACACACATTCGCCATTACTTGATTTCTCACCTGGACACAAACAGATGTAGCATCCTTTACTCCATTCCTTCTGGTCAAACCACACACACTCAGTCCCCATTCTGTGTCACCTTCCACATACACAGCCAATTATTTTGTCCCTCATCTGTGAGCACATACACCATCCAATACTTCATTCCTTACCTATTCACACATACAGTTTTTTTATTGCTCACCTTGTCTCTCACACATACACAGACACTTTTTTCTCACCTCTTCTTACACACAAACATAACCACCTTTTCTCACTCTACAATCTCACACAGTCACAGGCACATGCACACACAAAATTGAAAGCAGGTCTTTTCCTGTCCATGCAAAAAGTAGATAAAATAATGTTGACAGCTGTACAATATCCCCAAGATGTTCAAAACAGACGTGTCACTTTGGCATGTGGATTATTTTCAGCTGCGGTTAATCAAGGCCCCTGCAGCATAGGCCTAAGTGCAACTATATCTTCATCAGCTTCAGAAAAGGGATGCAACTGTTTCACTGGAGTAATCTATTTTAAGGACAAAGAGACTGGTGTGACAATATAAAATGATCTACTAAGCCAACATCTTTAATGTGAGACTTCCAGGGAAGTTTCAGGGGCGAAATGAAGAATAGACCTTCCCAAGGTGTGCATAGCAGGCTTTTGCAAGAGGTTTCACTTTGACATGTAGACTATTCCAAGTTGAGTTCAATCAAGCCCTGTCAGCTCTAGATAAACATTTAACACTCCCTTAACTACATAGAAGAATGAAAATTGGTAGTATTACACAGAATTAAGATTTTTCTAGAAATAAGCTTTCTATCAAAGAAATCTGTCTCCATGGCAGAGCAAACATCTAATTGGAGAGCATTCTATCATGAGTCTCTCCTTATCATTCAGGCCTGCTCCTCTCTTCTTGAAGCCCTCTGTCCCTATTGCATTCCTTAGCTCAGGATATTTATCTTCATTTTGCTCCCTTAGCTTTAGAATACTCATCCATGTGGATTCTCCATAACTATAATTAAATTTGTTTTTTCTACTACTAATCTGTCTGATGTTAATTTGATTGCTCAAGCAGACTGAAAAGAGCTCAGTGGGTTACAAGGAAATTTCTATCTGTCTCTACACTGCCAAGAACCTAGAAAAGTGAAAGAAAAAATACTTTTTCTTCCTCTGTATTCATCATCCAATATAAATATTCATATTAAAATTTGCTATTCAAAAGCTTTTAATGGACTGTATTTGTCTCTAAATTAAGTCCAAAATTCCTAGACACAATTCATGCTACAAAGTAATCCACCTTTTCAGTTTTGCTTTGTGTTAGTCCATTAAATAATGCATATGCTCCAGAAAATAGAGGAAATATTGCCAAACTTACATTGCATTTCCTTTGATGACTTTTTAATCTATCTCACTCTGTACCCCTAGCTATTAAGCCTTCTTCTTTTTGTATGTATTCAAGCCATACCTATCTTTTAACATTTATACCTTTACTGGATCATCTAAAATAGAATTGATTAGTTCTTTAATAAATTACACTAGCAGTTGCATATAATTAATTCAATAATACATATTTGAAGAGGTTCACAGCCAACCTTTCCAAAGTGAATCATTTTGGTGTGCAGGTTATTGTGAGTTAAAAGCAATTAAATTAAGACTCAAGGACAAACTTTTGCCTCCTTCTTAAATATCTAGAAGAATTTCACTGGGGCCTTGGGAGGGACTTGTCCATAATGAGAGTAATTACCAGAATTAAATTTTTATGGCCCATTTATATGACAGTGCAAACACTGAATTACCAAGCATCTGCTCTTCTTATAATCCTGTGAATTAACCTCATCCCCTTTGAAGTCACAGGCCCCATCTTATTCCTTAGCTCAGGATGGCATATACACCTCATTTTACCTTTCATGATTATGTGGGCTTCCCACACATACATACTTAAATTTGTTTTTCTCCTATTAATCTGTCTTACAAAAATTTAATTATTTTTATTGCAGAAAGAACCTTGAAGGGCAGAGGAACATTTTTCTACCCCATCACATTGCAGTTATTTTTGAAATCACAAAATCACAGAGTGATTGGTAACTGAGAAATGCATACAGTGAAGCTTTCTGGGTACGAAATCTATGGACCTAATGCTGATGAGAAAATCTAGTCCTAGTATAAACACAGGAGGGAGCTATAAGATTTGAAAAGAAATAACAATCAGGAGGGGAAGAAAAGCTTTGTGGCTCCCAGGGCATATTGATTGTTTTAGAAAATAATGAGCACTCTTAAATTTCCAGGTTGTGGTACAGAATTATTCAATTCACAATTAAGCCTCTAGGTTTCTGTATTATCGTTCTTAAAAAAGTTGAACAGTGTTGGCACTAGTATTTTTTTCTGTTTTTGCTATGTCTGTGCACTTGTTTTGATCTGACAACTTTAATGTCATTTAATAGGATGAAAGCAGACCTTTTTCAGAAAGCCTAGTGCTTCAAGGGCACTCATCCATTTTGTGAGTAATTTCTATCCCTTACTGGTTCTTCTGTCTTCTTTGCTTTAGATAACAGAATAAGAATGAATACATTATAATGTATAAAACCTTCTCAGAAGAAAAATAAAAACATTAACTCTTCGTACTCTTGAGTATCCTAACATGTAGGCTGAAGGACTAAGTTAAATATAAAACATTTTACCTAAAAAGAAAAGTAACTACCATCTAAAAAGAATTTATCGTGTACTAATCACAATCAAAAGGATATATCTACATGTTCTAAGTATTTCATTCTGTGTCCACAATATCTAATGGCACTTTTATTTAAGCTTAACTGATTAGGAAACAGAAAATTAGCCAATTATTTTTTTCAAAATGAAGAGATAATAAATAGGTAATAAAAGAGCTAATAAATCTACCTGATTCGAAACTCTAATCAATAACTTTTTATTATTCAAAGTATGTGTATAGGTGTAGTCCTATCACTATAACTTGAGAGTATACTAGAAAAGCTGGTATCTGGCTCATTCAAAACCTACTAATAGAATCTGTATTTTAACAAGTCCCCTGGGTGAGTTTTAAGTATATTAATGTTTGAGAAACGTGTTAGAAAGGTCTAGAGTACCTGTTCTGTTGATTACCATTTCAATTTCGCTGCTTGTAATTGGTCTGTTTAGCTGTTCTGTTTCTTCTTTATGTAGCTTTGGGTGATTGCAGAGTTGTAGGAATTTGTCCATCTCCTCTACATTGTTGAACTTGTTTCCATATAACTGTTCATAGTAGTTACTGATTATTTTTTTGATTTCTGCTGTGTCCGTTGTGATTTCTCATCTTTCATTTATGACCCTGTTTATTTGTGCTTTCTACCTTTTTTCCTTTGTGAGCCTGGCTAGGGGTTTGTCTATTTTATTGATTTTTTTTTTAAGAAACAGCTCTTGGTTTCATTGATCTTTTGGATTGTTTTTTTAGTTTCAATTTCATTTATTTCTGCTTTGCTTTTCATTATTTCCTTTCTTCTATTGGTTTTGGGTTTTTTTATTGTTCTTTTTCTAGAACTTTGAGATTTGAGGTTAGGTTGTTTCTTTGAGTTCTTTCTTGTTTCTTGATGTGAGCCTCTACAGCTACATATTTTCCTCTTATTACTGCTTTTGCTGCATCCCATACATTTAGAAAATTGGTGTCCTCCTTGTGATTCAATTCAAAGAATTTTTTAATTTCTTCTTTGATTTCTTCATTAGTCCAGTGGTCTTCCAGTAGTGTGGTTTTCAATCTCCAAGAGGCAGGAAAGTTCCTTGTCTTCCTTTTATGGTTTATTTCTAGTTTGATGCCTTCATGGTCAGAAAAGATGGTTGGTATGATTTCAATCTTGGTGTATCTGTTGATGTTTGTCTTGTGTCCAGGATGTGATCGATCCTGGAGAATGATCTGTGTGCACTTGAGAAAAATGTGTACTCCATTTTTTTTTTGGGTTTAGTGTTCTATAGATGTCTGTTAAGCCCAAGCGCTCTAGGTCCTTATTTAGAGCTTCAGTGTCTTTACTTATTTTTTGTCTCGTTGATCTATCCATTGTTGATAGTGGCGTGTTGAAGTCTCCCACTACGTATGTGTTTTCACTGATGTCTGTTTTCAGAGATGACAATAGTTGTGTGATATATTTTGGTGCTCCTTCGTTTGGTGAATATATGTTAATGAGTGTTATTTCTTCTTGAAGTATTGTCCCCTTAATCATAATGTAGTGACTGTTGGGGTCTCTTTTTATCTTTTTGAGTTTGAAATCTGTTTTTTCTGATCTAAGTATAGCTGTTCCTGCTTTCTTTTTTGGTCCATTTGCTTGTAGGATTGTTTTCCATCCTTTAACTTTGAGTCTATTTTTATCTTTTGTTGCTAAATGTGTTTCCTGGAGACAGGAAACGGTTGGGATTTGTTTCTTAATCCAGCCTGCAACTCTGTCTTTTTATTGAAGAGTTTAGTCCATTTACATATAGTGTTAATATTGATATGTTAGCATCTGTATTTGCCATTTTGTTTGTCTTTCCTTTGATTTTATTTATTTATTCTTTTAATAACTTTTCTTTTTGGCCTTCTTTCATTGTTATTCTTCCCTCTGAGGTTCTGGGTTTAGGACTCCTTGCAGTATTTTTTGGAGTGGGGTTTTAGTCGTAATGAAATTCCAGATTTTCTGTTTGTCTGGGAAGGTCCTTATTCTTTCTTCTTAGAGGAAGTAGAGCTTTGTGGGATAGAGTATTCTTGGTTGGCATCTGTTTTCTTGGAGTCTGTTGACTACGTCCCTCCACTCTTTCCTTGCCCGTAGTGTTTCTTCGGAGAAGTCTGATGTCAGCCTGATTGGTTTTCCTTTGAATGTTATCTGTTTCTTCCCTCTTGTCAGCTTCATTATTTTTCCCTTGTCCTGGATTCTTGGGAGCTTTACTATTATGTGTCTTGCTGTATTTTTCCTTTCGTCGTGGAAGTTTGGTGTTCTTCTTGCTTCTTGTATATCAATTTTCAGCTCCTTCTTCACATTTGGGAAGTTCTCTTCAATTATCTCCTTGAATATTTTCTCTGTTCTTACATCTCTCTTCTCCTTCTGGGATTCCTATAACTCTTATATTTCCTTTCCTCATGGAGTCAGATAGTTCCCAAAGTCTTTCTTCGTTCTTTTTCCTTCATACTTCTCTTTCCTTTTCTGTTTTGGTTGTTTTTATTTCTGTGTCTTCAAGAGAACTTTTTTGTTCTTCCATTTCATCTATTCTGCTTTCATTGCTTTTCCCAGAGTTCTTTAGCACCTCCATTAATTCTTTGATCTCCTGCATTTCTTTTACTTCCCTCTTTAGGGACTCAATTTCATTCTTCTGATCGTTGATTATTTTTCCCTTATCATTGTTTTCCTTTATGACTTCTGTCAGTTTTTTAATCATGGCAATTTTAAATTCTCTTTCTGGAAGGCTCAGAAATTCTTCCAAGTTACTGTCGTTGCAGTCTGGGGATTGGTTTTCTTTTTGTGGTGTGCGTTTTTCCTGAGGAGTTGCTAGGTTGGGTGTGGTTCTTCTACTCCCTACTGTCTGTTTTCTAATTGGCCGTATGCATTGGGACCCTGTGTTGCTGGGACTGGCTGGCATCTTGGGTGAACTTCTCTGCTCCCATCTGGCTCCTCTGGGAGCCATCTGTCAGTTTCAAGCAGTCTTTACAGAAGAAAGGTTCCTGTTCTAAAATGCCGATGTGGGGACACGCTCCCCTGCACACCTGGTCTGCCCTTGCGGTGGGTTCCCACTCCCCCTTGGCTGGGACTGCAGGCCAGAAGGGGCCTGGCATGGGCGACTTCATTGAACGAGATTTAATTAAAGGCTGTCTTACAGGGAAAACACAATTAAAACATTTTTTCTGACTTTGTGCCTTTTTAAAATACTCTCCTTTTTACCTTCCTATTCCTCTACAAGCATATGCTTAGTTTTGCTCATTGATGCTATTTTTATTAAGCATTTATGTCCAGCAATCCATTAATTCTCACCAGAGAGAGCTCGATGATATAATTTCTATATCATATATGAGACATGTTCTGAGATATTCATGGTCACGTAACTAATACGTGGAAAACTGGATCTAATGGAACCAAACAATTAATGTGTAAGGGTGAAAGCTGCTGCATGAAACCTAAGCCTTGAATGGAGAGTCTCAGAAACCAGATAATTCTGAGACAGTAGTCATGATATTGACCTTTTTGATGTCTGAACAAATAAGTATAGCAATTTTCCTGAGTTTACGGTGATTAGTGATTCATTTCTGTAGCATATTAGAATAAGCTTTTTTAGTAGAAAGCAAGTGAAAAATTAGAAGTTCTTGTCTAAAAACATAAGCTCTTCATTAAACCCATAACAAAATTGACTTTACAGGAGAAAGCACGGAAACAGGATTTCAATGGCCAGAGTGAAAGCCTAACAATAGGGAACACTATGTACAAAGTAGAGGATATATTCTCTGGCATCTGGAATGCAGGCTGTCTTTGCAGGGATGTGTTTCTGTGTACAGGTAAATTTAAATGAGCCCCGAGAATTAACAAGCATGTGAAGTTGACCATATTTGTACCTAGAAAAATATACATGGAGGAGAGAGACTAGTTTGGAAACCATTGCAGAAATAAGATTTAGTGGTGATACAAGCTTACTATTATGGTGAGAAATTGTGTGCTTTGGCTTCGAAAATACATATCAAAGCTTGGGTCTTCATACACACATTGCTCACAACTTTAATTTGAAATGGAAAATGTGTACTTAATAGATATGCCTTCTTATAATGATGAAATATATGCATATACTTCCATTCCAATGTGATTCATTCATTAATGGAAGCAGAAGTGTATTCTAAATTTGTGCTATAGATCTTTCTAGCCACATATTTTCCTGTCCCAGATAGTGTTAGCAGTTATTTAAAAAATGTGAAGATGTTGATTGATTTCTTATTTTAAATTTATGATTGAAATTTAAATTGCTACTAGTGAAATGTAAAGATTTATTATTTTGACTATAGATTTCAAGTTTTGGTTAACAATTATCATAATTCAGTATGATTTTTGTAAGTACAAATGAGTGTCATTTTACCCAGCACAATTATTTTGAGATTCCTCTCATGTCATACATCACATAAGTAGGTTATTATTGTTTTAATAGTGATTCAGCTTTTATTTGTGGTTCTATTCTCACCAGTAATTGATAAGCCAAAGTAATATTTCTAATACCACAAACATGTGAGAAGAGTACAGGTGACTATTGGTCTCATAGTTGATAAAATATATACCATATTGACAAACCCAAAACAGAATGTCATTGAGAAATGTTTATAAATATTAGGTGTTAAATTTATGCATAATAGCAAATCAAAGTTTGTACATCTGGTGGGACATGCATCATAAAGTGGGTGTCATGTTTAAGATGAGATAGTAAAGTAAGTAGTAAATGAAAGATTGTTTATTTAACTTCCCTTGACAGCTCCTCCTCTGGCTCCTCCTCATCATCATCTTGGAGTGCATAGAGTCGTATTGATCA
The DNA here is from genome assembly GCF_014898055.3 of Talpa occidentalis. Taxonomy (NCBI): domain Eukaryota; kingdom Metazoa; phylum Chordata; class Mammalia; order Eulipotyphla; family Talpidae; genus Talpa; species Talpa occidentalis. Next base: position 3,525,304 of record NW_023601851.1, on the reverse strand, counting down.
TTCCATAGGAGTCTTCACAGAGTCATATGTCCATCTCTTCCTGGCAAATAACCACTCAATCATGGATGGCATTTCATAGCCTTTGCTTATAATGTAATCTTTAAAGTCTAATGTTCCATAAGGCTCTTAAATAATATCTGGTGTAGGAGGCTTTCCAAAGGTGCTATCGATGTTGGAGTCAATCAAAGGTTCATCATTTATTAACATTTTCTGCAACTTGAGCTTCAGGTACCATGCTCCATACCTCATCTTCACACGATTGTGTTTATAAGGATCCTCTCTTTTCTGGAGTTTTCTCTCCCAGTTTGTATCTTTCATGGAGAAATTTACCTGCTCCTGGCAATACTTCAGCTCCAAAGGAACCCGCATTACTTTTTTAATGCGGGATGTTTTATGAGTAGGTTTGCATTCAGAACTTCTGTCAAAAAGTTGCATGAAGAAGTTTTCATAGATGCACAAGTCTCCAAAAGTGGCAACCCATTCGCAAATGTCATGAACTCTTTCTGGATCTTTGCTACAAGGCACACGTTTGTGTGAACCCTTTTTTCTTGGCTTTTTTCCTTCATGAACCAAACTCTCAGGCCATGTCCTGGGAGTCTTCTTGGGAGGTTCCAGCTAGACTTTTTCAGGATCAGTTTTGCAAACCTTTTTGGGAGGCTTTATCCTTTTTCTGGTGCCCTCGCGGTAGGGTCATGTGTCTTCCAGCCTCCTGTCAGGATCGACCACTTGCAGCACCTTTTTTTTTTAAGTATTTCTTGCTTAGATATTTTCTTTTCTTTTTTTTAGATTTATTTATTTATTTATCCAAGCATTGGGCACAGTCAGAAGCGCGGGAGGGTGAGAGAATTCACCAGAGCCAGAGCGGGGAGCAGAGCAGGCAGAAGGACCGAAGTACACTGCTGAGGGGAGCAGCGGGCGGCAGGAGAGGTCTGCGCGCCATGCGGGACCCTCCTCCAGTGGCCGGGGAGCAGCCGGGTATGGAACTGGTGCTGCAGAGGCCGCGGGCAGCTTCGCAACCCAGCGCTCAACCGCTGCGCCACCGGGGAGGCCCACTTGCAGCACCTTTAGTAAGAGCTCTGCAGGTACATCTTCGTCCACATCCAGGGACATAGCCAAGCGATGTCTCTTCAGGCGGGCTTCGACGTCCTCCATGAATTTCTTCCGCTCAAACTGGGCTGGCGAGAGCGTGGAAAACAGGCCTGCATCCTTGTACAGCACTTTGTGACTCTTTGGGGGTGGAGGTTGGGGCACTCTTTGAGGAATCAAGGGGAGGAAGCTCTTCTTAGGGCCACGGGTGATCACATCTTCACAAGGTGGACAACCCTTCCTGAAGTCGTCCAGTCCCTCTCTCGCAAATCTCCACCGCCGACTCTCCAGGGAGGTGGGAAAATTTGAGTACCTTGTGTTTTGCCAAACACTTGGAAGGTAGTTTATCTTTGCACCAGGGCTTGCAGTTCATGCCCAGAGGCATCGGTTGTTGTGACCCCGACCCTAACAGCCGCTTCTTATCTGCCATGCTGTGCCTGGCTCCCAGGCCACCCCCATCTTCAGGGGTTTGTTTTTTCTCAGTGTGCTCTTGTTACTAGGAAACCATATAACAAGATGTTGCTGGATTCTTCTCCGAGGAGGGGCAGAGCAGAGACTGGGGTGGAGGTGGGAGTGGGGGAAGGGGGAACATAGGTGCTGATGCTGGCTACACAGCCTGCCTTCTCCTGGAATGACCAGGGGAAGGTTCATTTCTTTCTGTTTTGGAGATGTATTTCATTATACGGAATATATCACCATTTATTTATTCATTCACCATTTTGTGCACATTTGCCTGTTTTCATTTTGAGGGAATTATATCAAGCTGACACAAATATTTTTGTTCATGTATTTGTAGGCACATATACTCTAGTTTCTTTTGGGTAAACCTTAGCTAAGAGTAGAACGGAGAGATCATATAGCTGTGTAACCTTTTTAAAAACCTAAATTTTCCCAAGTGGTGTACCATTGAATACACGTTTCTTTTGGTACTGAATGGGAATTGCAGTTCATCCACATACTCCCCAACACTTGCTATGGTTCCTTATTTTAAGTTTTAGCTATTCTATTAGATGTGTAGTGATATCTCCTTGTCCTTGAAATTTGTATTTCTCTAATGACTACTGGTGTTGAATATCTGTCATGTGCTTGTGATTTATATTTCTCCTTTGGTAGAGTGGCTTCAAAATTTTTTCACATTGCAAATTGTGTCTTAATAACTTACTGAGTTTTGGAAATTCCTTGTGTGTTCTGAATCTAAGTTCTTTACCAGATACATAATTTGCATTTTTTTCTCCATCTATGGCTTGTCCTTTCATTGTGTTAATAGTGTCTTTCAAAGAACAGACATTTTTAAATTTGATGAAGTTCAATTTATCAGTTTGTTCTTTTATGGATTATGCCTTCTGTGTTGTAACAGATAATGTTGCCTTTAAAAGTCACAAAGGATTTTTATTTTCCTTCATTTCAGTCTGTCATTTTAATATTTGTAAGTGGTGCAAGATATGGAACAAGTTTTTATTGTATTTTTTTTTTGTCTATGAATATCCAGTTGCCATTGGATATTTTTGTGAGATAAACTCCCCCCTCCATTGTCTTTGCAGATTTTTAGAAAACCAATTATCCATGTTTCTGGGAATTCATAACTTTTCTGTTTCAATGATTTTTTGTCTGTCTTTACATCAATTCCACTCTGTGTTGATTACTTTAACTCTATAATAGGTCTGGAAATTAGGTTGCATTAATCGTTTGACTCCTTTTTTTTTTATAAAGTTGTTTTGGCTCTTCTAGGCGCTTTGAATTTAATGTGCTTTAAAATTGCTTTGTCCACACGTCTTAGTAATTGTCTGTTGGGTTTTGATTAGTATTATGTTGAACCTGTAGATCAATTTAGAGACTATTAACATTTTAACAATACTGAATTTTCTGATACATGATAAAGGTACATCTTTTCATTTATGTACGTATTTTTTGTGTATGTGCTGAGATAAATTTATCTCAGCAGTATCCTGTCATTTTTTGCATGTAGGTTCATATATTTTCTCTCCATGTTTTCAAAGAATATGTCATATTTTAATAATATTTTAAGTATTAAATACTATTTAATACTAAGTAGTATTAAATAAATAGTATTACTAAAACTATTTAATACTTAATTTTAATGCTAAAATAATGCTATTTTCATTGTAGTTGCAATTGTTTAGTGTTTAGTGCAATTGTTTAGTGTTTATGTTTATGGAAATGTAATTGATTTATGTCAATTGATTTTGTAACATCTAATGTTGGTAAGTTTGCTTGTTACTTTTAGGAGCATTTTTTAAATAATTAAATTTATTTATATATTTTCTTATGTTTTTGGTTATTTTTGTACAATATTTGATCTCTTCCTTTAGGTATAGTCCCTGTAGTTCTCCTGCCACCATAGCACCCGTGAACCAACACCTTAGTCCTTTGTGTTCTGCCCTCCCCTGTTTTGACCCCTCTCCCTCCTTCTCCCCTGCTGTGAACTTTGGTCAGCTTGCAATTTTTGGCTTTTTCCTGACCTTTTTTTCTGTTTCCCTATTTTCCACCTGTAAATGAAACCACCTATACTTTTTTATTTCTGACTTATTTTGCTTAGTATAATCCCTTCCAGCTCCATCCAAGTTTCTGCAAATGGCACGAGTTTATAATTTTTGATCACTGATTAGTATTCCATTGTGTTTATACACCACATCTTCATTATCCAGTCATCTCTTTTTAGGCCATTTAGGTTGTTTCCATATCTTCACTATTGTAAATAGTGCTGCAATAAACATAGGTTTTTAGGAGGGTTATTTGAAGGTTCCATTGAATTATTTTACACAGATGATAATTTTATCTGTGACTAAAGACAGTTTTAATTATTTTCCAATATTAATATCTTCTTTTATTGGACTTGTTACCCTGACTGAAATCTATTTCTAATGTTGAATAAAAGTGACAGAGATTGCAAATATTTGCTTTGTTTCTGAACTTAGGGGGAAGGTCTTTAAGTATGATGTTGATTGTAGTTTTTCGGTACATGCTATTTTTCAGTTTGATGAATGTCTCCTTTATTTCTTGTGCAAAGTTACCTACCCCTTCGTGAGTAAATACCCAGCCAATCAAGGTTGACCCAAAACAGGGCCAGTGAGACCTAAAAGCCTGCCACAAGTCTAAGGCATGTTCCAGGAGGGACCCATAGAGAAGGGTCAGAAACAACAAGACAAATCTGGGAGAAAAAGAGCAAAATCAAAATTAAGGTCAAAGCTGCCATTGTTAACTTCAGCATGGGTCTCTCACCCATGTCTGTTTCAACTAGTCCAAACCTAAGAAGCAAGCCCAGCTTCTTTACATGACTCTCTGCTCCATGTGCCTCCTCAAGATCTCCTGGCTCTCCATCCTCCTTCCTTCACCATTCTCCTCTCCAGCTTCTTCTCCCTGGTCAGCTACACCCTTCCTTGAATGGGGCAGGGAATGTAGAACCTCCCACTTTCCTGGGGAACACCCTGTTACAACTTCATGGGATGATTTTCATTTTCTAGAAGCATGTGTGCATGGTAGGTATTGATTTTTCCTTAAATGCTTTGCATATCTTACCAGTGAAACTCTCTGGGTATGGAGGGTTTTTTTTGTTTTTGTTTTTGTTTTTTTTTGGTGGGGGCGAGAAGGGTTTCTAATTATAAATTTAATTTCCTCTAAAGATACAGATAAATTCAAATTGTTTATTCTTGAATGAACTTGGTTTGTGTATTTAAAAGAATATCTGTTTCTTCTATGCTGTCAAAGGTGCTATGATAAAGTATTCATACTATTTCCATATTACCTATAAGAATCTGTAGAGCTAGAATTTCTTTCATTAGTGATTTTAGTAATCTTGTTTTATCTCTTTTTTCCCTAATAAGATGGCTCAGGGTTAATATATTTTATTCACCTTCTTTAAGAATCAACTTATTTTTCCCCTATTTCCTATGTGATTGAAATTTCTTCCCAATTTTGTTTAGTGTTCACACCTATTTTGTTCTTATTTATAGTATAAATCCCATATACTTAAAATATGTTTGTTTAAATATTGCACCAATTTAATTTTAATATATAAAATAACTCAGATACTTACCTATGTAGTTACCAATTTCACCACATCTGTAGATAATTATTTCTACCTGCAAGTTTCTTCCTGCCTGAAGGAAATCATTTGTTTTTCATATTTTATGTGGGCTGGCAATGAATTCAACTTTTGTAAGACTAAAAAAATTCTTAGTTTGCTTTGTTTTAAAGAGGTGTTTTGCCATGTGTAGAATTCTAAGTTGACCAGTTTTTTTTTCTTACTATACTTTAAAGAGGTTACACTGATATTCTCTCTATTGTATTGTTCAGATAAAAAGTTTAATTTCACCCTGATTTTTGTTCTTTGTATGTAATACATCTCTTTTCTCTGACTGCTTTTAATTTTTCTCTGTTTATCCCTGTTTTGAGCAAGCTGATTATGATGTGATGTAATTTTTAATGTTTCTTGAGCTTGGAGTTTGTTAAAGTTCTTAGAATTTATACTTTCCATCAAATTTGGGGGGAAAGTAGCTATGATTTATTCAAACTTTTTTTTCTGTCCTGCCTTCTGGCTCCTCATCTTTGGAAACTCCAATTATACATTTATTAAATTGTTTGACATTTTCTCATGGCTTATATGAATTTTTTCTTTTTAGTTTGTGTTTGTAAAGTTTTGTATAATCTGTGATGTCTCATAGGTTATAGACACCATCCAATTTGCTTTTTTCATTTTAAACATTGACATTTTCATTTCTAGAAATTTAATTTAGGAATTTAAGAACATCTTTCTTGTCCCTTCCTAACTCTTTGAATAGTTACAACAATAATTTTGTTTCTGATAATTCTAACATCTATGTTGATAATAAATTTGCTTTGATGACTTCATTTCTTTATTCTAGGGGAGATTACTACTTCCTTGAATTTCTAGTGATTTATTATTATTGGCTGCCAGGCATTGTAAAATTTACCTGTTTGAGTGTTAGATTTAGGCCCTTTTTAAGAATTTGATAGATACAGAGTACTCCCCAGTTATGTTATATGGCTATATAATGTTGTTGTTTTGTCACAAGGTTAAGTATTTCCTGCTACTGAAGCAAGATCCCTTCATGAATACTTTATAAATCTTGCAGTGAGTAAGCTGGAATAATGGTTGCTTGGACCCTAGGATTCTTAGCCACTGTGCTTGGGATACAGCCTCTGCCCTATGAGTAGGCATTTTATTTTTTTTTAAATAATATTTACTAGCTATGATTGTTTTGCTTGGGAATGGCTGTACATTGCATATCTTTACTTCACAAGTGCTAGTGTAGGAGTAATCTTGAAGATGATTCTGACAATATTACTTTCTTACTTGAGTATCATTAGTTTCTCATTACTCTACAATTAATTGTCATTTCCTAAGTATGGCATTGTGCCATCTGTCTTCCAAGCCTTCTTTTCTATTTTTCCTCCAGATACTCAACATATGTAGAATGACTTATATGTTCTGAAAATGGCTGCACATTTTAGAATTCAGATCTTTAAAGTGAATCTACGCCGCTCTTTCCTCCTTTTCTATCAAAGAGTTCTTAGCTTTTCAAGCCCCCTCAAATAACACCTTCTTCATGAACCTTTTTGCAATTTATGACCGAAATAAATATTCCTATCATTTGCCCAATTTAGCAGTTTGAAATATTTTCATAACCCTTATCTTATTACTGTTTGTATTAGACTAATTTTATGTATGTTCTTCTAATATTCTATTTAATGAACTGTTGTTGGCCAGATTTATCACCATTATATTGGCACATTTTCCACAATACTTAGCACAATTTGTTGCATATAATGAGAACTCAAATTTTTATTGAATTCTAGTAAATAGGTGTTCTGTCTCAAAGTGCTATGCAGCTTTCATGTTCCTTAAAATAATCTGAAACATAAAGCATTCAAAATTGATCATGGGGCAATTTTAATTTCCTCTCCATTAATTTAATGGACCATTTGAACACTATTTGGTGATCTAAACTAAGGAGTAAGCCCAGCTTTCAGTTTTCATCATGACTGCACCAACACCATGGATTTTGTTGTAGATTACATTGATTTATTGATTTATTGCTAAATAAATTGTGACTATGGACTAGGCAACAACTGTATATTCTGTTCACTGGTCATATTAGGTCACAGTATTGCTTCTAATTGCAATGCATACCCCAAATTAAGGGGAAAATATGATACTTTCTTTTAGGCACTTTAAAAGAACATATTACTTTATTTTTGTTTAAAATTAGTACTTATAAAAAAGTAGATTTTCCAAGGGCTGGGTAGCATTAATAGTCCTAATTTTCATTGGTTCAGTCATTTAAGAGTGTGAAATGTAGTTTGAGAAAATTATGAACATTTATAGTCATTGGAACATTTTTGTCATAGGTATTTGGGAATATGAAATTGAAAACAGATGATAATTGGACCTGATAGTAAACAGTCTGTAGATGCTAAGAGACTGCATATGATCCATTTTATTCTTCAATGTGAAAGATAATTTGAGTGTAATTTTTGTACAGTTCTTAGATTTGTTTTCTGATCTCTGCATTTTATTTCTGTGGTAAGGCATCATCAATTTCAAATTTATTGTACTTTGTGATGGGTTTTAAGAAAAGTGTTTCATAGTTTTTCCACCTATTAGAAAATATTGAAAAGAACTATGACAGGGACTATAAGTATACACATAAATGTATACACATATACTCACAGAAATACAAATAAAAGCAAAGAAAATAGGAAACCCTCAGTGTCTGTTTAATATTATTCTAAAGTCATTTTTCCAATTTTACCCTATATCTGTGCTTGAATAAATTCATCATATGTGATAGAGTACTTTTTTAAGATGGGATCAAATATTGTTTTCTAATTTAATGTCTTTTTATTTATTTATTTATTTGTTTGTTTGTTTGTTTGTTTATTTATTTATTTATTTATTTATTTATTTATTTATTTATTTATTTATACAAGCACTGGTTACAGCCAGAAGTTCAGGAGTGTGAGAGAATTCACCAGAGCCAGAGCGGGGAACAGAACAGGCAGAATGACAAAATACACTGCTGAGGGGAGCAGCGGGAGAGATGGGAGAGGTCTGTGCACCATGAGGCGCCCTTGCCTGGCAGCCCGGTATGGAACCGGCACTGCAGAGGCTGCAAGCAGCCTCCTGGCCCAGCGCTCAACCACTGCAGCACCAGGGGAGGGCCTAATTTAATGTCTTATGGAAAAAAATGCAGTTATGCTCTCAGGATTTCTTTTCTAAAACTGGTGACTTTTATTAGTGATATTTGTTTTTTAAAAAGATTATATGAGTTAGATTTCAGTTGCTAACTGCAAATGCTATTTTGCAATCCAAAAATATCAGGCATTAAGATTTATGGGCTCAGGTAAAGCTCAGATTTCAATTTGACAATTTATTTTCTAAAAGCTTTTCCCACAAAATATCTTTTAGGATATTTGACATAGTACTAATAAATTCTGTTGTTTACCTTTGCATTTATATGTGTGTATGTATGATACATCATACATACTTCATTGTTACTCCCGTTTGACTACCATTTAATATACGGGAACTTTTGCTTGCTGCCCCCTTCGGCTACTCATTTCCTTGACTGATTTGACTGGTCTTAGCTAAATGTTGATATTATATTTCTTTTTGCTGTTCCACTTGTGTTTTTCCTCGAGCTGAAAACATGATAAACATGATAAACTCAAATATTTGTTAATTCAATTTAAAATAAAATTACCATTCAAGCTGAGTTACTGCTATTTTATCATTAATCAGCCACATACAAATTCTCTGCTTCTTTATTTATTCATAAATTTAGTAAACAAATTGTACCATATAATATATGTTACTGGTGCTTAATGATGATTAGCATTTTGACTTTTTTCTTGACAGGAAATACGTGATAAAGCAATTATAATAGCAGGCCAACGAGTTCAGTGGTAGAGATATTTTTGGCTTCTCATAAGATACATATGGAAATGTCAGGAAAATATTTTGGAGAATTTAATATACATCCCTTCTGGAAAAGGTAGTTAGCCAGGTAGACAAGGTTGATATAGATATGACTGTTCCTATTCCAAGTGAATGGAAAGGAATATGAAAGGTCTCAGAGACATAAAGAATATGATAGTTTCAGAAATTCAAAGAGTTAGTGAGAAAGTTGGGAAGAAGAGAAAGGACCAAATCTTGAGAGCTGGCTCCCCCCACTTCCTGATTTATCAAGGTATAATTGTGTAAATTTCCAGTATATAACATAATGATTTGGTATACATAAATTGTGAAATGATTGCCACAATAAAGTTAGTTAATGAGTTTCTGAAGTCATAATAGCTTCGTTCATATCCAAGTTCTTCCCATTGTAAGCTATTATTTTGTTTTGTACTTCAGGCTTATATCTGTATAACTGATGTAATTATACTTTCCTATAAAGCTTTGTTAAGGATTAAATTGGTTAATAGCTGCAAAGATTTTACAATAGTCTGTGTTATATAAAAAGGGCTATATGAGTGTTAGCTGAGACACCAGAATAATCACTTGGCATGTGTTTATTGCAGCACTGTTTGCAATAGCTAAATTATGGAAACAAACAAAGTGCCAAAGACCAGATGGGAGGCTTAGGAAAATGTGGAATCTCTCTCTCACTCACTCCCTCTCTCTCTCTCTCAAATGAAACACTGCTTAGCTATAAAATAAAGATAAACTCTTGCCATACATAGCACCATGGTGAAACAGGGAGATTATGCTAGGTGAAGTAAATTAGAAGGAGAAAGAAAAATTCCAGGTGGTTTCATTGTGTGGAATATAGAGAAGCTAAACAAATGGTTAGACAAAATCAAACCAATAACAAACATTAGAAATCTATCTGTGGAGTTGAGGCTAGGAGAAGGGGAAGAGGGTAAACTAAGTGTGGAGGGGACACAATGGTCTATGGTGGAGGACTGTGGATTCCTTAATGGTGTGTCGACAGGCACCTGATAAGTTGAAATCCTATGCCTCTGAATCACATGCAGTATTGTAAACCAGTGTTATCTCAGTTAAAATATGTAAATGAATAAATGAAAAATACATACTGGAAAAAAAATAAGAGCATGAAAAATAAACAATAGCTATGTCTTTAGAGAGCTTTCATTGCTCACATTTCCAAGTGATTTGACTTAGAGATCTTACTTCCACATTCTCGCATTGGGCAAGTGACCAAGACCTGATCAGTTAAGATCCTCTGGACTTGAGGTTTGAACAGATAGGAGTCAATAGTTTTATGTAAAGACTCTGAATTCAGTAAATTGGTAGTATATAAAAAAATAATTGTTCTTGGCCATCCAGTATACCCTTACAGAAAGTTCCCCACCCCACCAAGAACAAAAGAAAACAAAAAACTGCAAGAAGAAAAACATTCAGCACAAAGAAGATATTCTCTATTAATATCCTTTGGGACTCCACACCCACCTGTCTGAAGTTACCAGCACTCCCAAACTTAAGAATATTGTGAGTCAATAAATTTTATCTTTAAACTCATATGTAAGGTGTCTTTTAAATCGCAGCTTCTGATTAATACAACCATGACAACAATTGTCTACTATTTTAAGGACTTATTATAAAATGAGATGGATATTTGCTCTTTCAAGTTCAACTACTCTGAAACTTTTTCCATAATTTTTAATTTTAAATTATATTTATTTATTTATTTATTTATTTATTTATTTATTTATTTTATATATATATTTTTTTATATAGAGGCATGTTTTCTTTCTTTCTTTCTTTCTTTGTTTTTGTTTATACATGCACTGGGTACAGTCAGAAGTGCGGGAGGGTGAGAGAATTCACCAGAGCCAGAGCGGAGAACAGAGCAGGCAGAAGGACCGAAGTACACTGCTGAGGGGAGCAGCGGGCGGCAGGAGAGGTCTGCGCGCCATGTGGGACCCTCCTCAGGTGGCCGGGGAGCAGCCGGGGATCGAACCGGCGCCACAGAGGCCTCGGGCAGCTTTGCAACCCAGCGCTCAACCACTGCGCCACCGGGGAGGCCCTAATTTTAAATTAATTTATATTGGATTTTATTTATTTTTTAATTTATTTTTTAAAGATTTATTTATTTATACAAGAACTGGGGTACAGGCCAGAGGTGCAGGAGGGTGAGAGACAGAGTGGGGAACAGAACAGGCAGACGGACCAAAAGTACTGCTGAGGGGAGCAGTGGGTGCAAGACAGGAAATGTCTTTGCGCCATGTGGATATCTCCCTCGCTGGCTGGGAATAGCCTGTGCTGCAGAGGCTGCAGACAGTTTCACAAAGCGGCGCTCAACCCACTGGGCCACCAAGGAGGCCCCTAATTGAATTTTAGTACACCAAAACCAGATTCTGGTTTAAAGTTTAGGCTTGCGTGTAAACAGCCATTACCTTTGCATCTCAAGAACCCATCTTTTAATGATTAAATACAAAAGAAATGGAAAGTACTTAAATATTCAAGGAAAAGGATTCAGCTTAGGGATTATATTATGTGGCCACAAGAACTCCTAACTCAGAATGGCAAATTGGAGAATTGAACTTAAACTCTATGTGTAGCATAGTCACTCTACTTAATAGCTTTTTGCTCCTAAGCAAAAAATCTGGCAGAAAGTCATTTAGCCACACACTTTACCAATTCATGCTTTTTTTCCCCCAGAGTCAAACATTTTGTTCAGAACCACAATTCACAAACTTTAATAATCCAAAATTTCAATAACCTCGTCAATAATTCTAGGAAATTTTTATATCCTACTCAATAGTTTTTAGATTTATTTTCCTACCACTTACTATAAAATCTTGTTTTATTTTAATTTAGGATGTTGTCAACCTTTTTTTCCTTTTTTAAAATTTTGAACTTTAAAAAAAACTATTTTCTTACATCATTGCTAATTTTTGGACAGCATTTGATTTCTCCCTCTAGGTGTAGTTCCTATACTCATTTTTCTCCTTTTGACTTACTTTGCTTAGCATAATCCTTTCTAGCTCTATCCACGTTGCCACAAAAGATGTGAGTTTATCTTTTTTTAAGATTAATTTTATTTATACAAGAGCCAGGGTACAGACTAGATGCGCGGAAGTGTGAGAGGATTCACCAGAAAGGATTCATTAGAGAGCATATTGGGCAGTGGATTGTACGTGCCAGCAGACTGTGGGTGGATGGCACAGAAAATTACCTGTTTAGAAATTAGCAGACTGTGGGTGGATGGCACAGAAAATTACCTGTTTAGAAATTAGTTATTAAACAATTTGGCCTACCTGACAATGGGAGACAATTTATTGTACAAAGACTCATTGTTTCAACATTTATAGATCTTCACAATAGTGGCAGGTTTGTATCTGTTCTTAAGTGCATACCAGAGCTCATAGCCCTCATTCTTGAATATGAATAGAAACCAAATATCACTAGATGTTAACAAGAATGTAAATTATTAGAAAACAAGGGGTTTAAAAATTACACTGTAACGTTTGTAGCATTCACATCACTGCCTTTATCAGGGTAGATACCCCATAAATATTTGTTGAGATATTTGAAGAAGGTGTAACATAAGAGAGAAATCTTAAAAACAGAAAAAATAAATTGTGGGGTAGATAGGAATAATTCATATAAGAGTAAAGAACTTGAATAATTCACATTAGAGAAATATGAGGAAATAGATCCATAATAAGTAGAAATGATGCCATAAAAACAATTTAAAAAGAAAAGCATGGTGGCTATTGCATATGAATGATTGTATGATTTCTGATTTTGAAAGCAATGTTAGAAGTTACATAAATATCCATTAATAATATAGTAAATAGTATACGTTATACCTATCATATGGAATTCTGTTTCACAGTTGAAAAAAAGATCTATATATAGAGAAAGAGTGATCTTAATTTATATCTTGTTAATTGAAAAAGGGAAGTTGTGGAACAATATACTAAGAAAAGAAATCCCCATGCCTGGAAAAGTGTCAGGTAGGTAAATGCCATAGTGGAAAGTGATTAGCTTTGCCACTGTAAGGGAACAGTGGGAGAAATGAAACTGGCATTGTAGAGGAAAGTAGTCTTATGAAAGACTTATTTGTATTCAATTTTTAATGACCAGAATGTGTTCATTTATTCTTAAGCATATTTTTGTTATTTTGTTTCCTTTTTAAAAATAATTTATATATATATATATATATATATATATTTTTTTTTTTTTTACATCATTGTTCATTTCTTTACGATGTTTGCTTTGTTTTTTCAGGTGTAGTCCCCATAGAATTTCCACCACTTTACCCATGCACTGTCACCATGGTCCCTTGTGCTCTTCCTACCCTTGTTTTGATCCCTCCCCCTTTCTTTCCCCTTCATAATGTCTCTGATTTATAGCTGTCTGTGTATTTTGTTGTTTTGTGTTTTTTGTTGTTATTATTTTTCCCTGATCCCTTATTTCCTCCTATAAGTGAAACCATCTGATATTATTCTTTGTCCTTCTCACTTATTTCATTGAGCATAATCCCTTCTAGCTCCATCCATCTTGCTGTGAATGGCATTAGTTTATCCTTTTGACTGCTGACTATTACTCCATTATGTATATGTATCACATCTTCTTGATCCAGTCATTTATTTTTGGCCATTTGGATTGTTTTCAAGTCTTACTTATTACAATTAGTTCTGCAGTAAACATAGGGGTGCAGGTATCATTTTGAATTAATGTTTTTGTGTCCTTTGGGTAGATCCCTACGAGTGGAACTGCCGGGTCATCTGGTAGCTCCATTTTTAGTAGACTGAAGAACCTAACTTCTTTAAACACAAAGCTGAAAAATTCAATGTATAAATTGATGATCATTATTTTGATTTTTAAAATGTTTCTTCTGGGAAAGATAGGGATTGCATTTAGCTCCTAAAGTAGTAAATACCAATGTGTAAAGCATCATGAAAGAAAATGAGTAAGGATTCAATGAATAAATGCATAAAAACACTGAATACGGTATTTTCTTTACTGAGCAAGAAATTCATAATGTTGAAACAAGAGAGTACTTTCAAGTGATATAAATTGTTCCTTGGGTATTTGGAAAAGCTTCAAATTGATTTTATAGAAATAATGTGGTTCTCACATTAGTGTCTCAGTTTCTTAATGTAAAAATTAAAATTAGAGGTGAAGCACAAAGTCTAGAAAAATAAGCCCAAACAGGTTTTCTTTGATTCATTCAGGCAAGGTGAAATAGTACTAGTAATAATTTAATTAACCTCAGTGCATTCTTAAAAGTCACTTTGTAAAGTTCTGCATCAATTCCAAATTTTAAGTTAGAAATGATTGACTTTTTTAACATGAAGGAAAGTATATTTTTATAAACAAGAAATTTTGCATTTGTTAGAACACTGGTGGAATTACTACTTAGAACCTTTAAGTGGGTGCTAGATATGACTCAATACTATACAGTGTTAACCAGGGAATTTTTTTGATGGATATCAATATTTGTAATTCAGAAGGGTTTAAGAGAAATACACATTAAAATTGGGAAGAAACAAACATGAATATATGATTTTTAAAGGAATGTATACATTTCATGCATATGGGAAGCAGGAAATAATAAAAAATAGATTTAACATTGTACTATATTAATCATAACCATTAACAAAAAGGTAACATGAGCAGGTTCTATGACATGGGATAAATAGTATATATGTTGTATATTTGATTTTTTTCTCCCGAGCCCCAAATATGTTATATTTAAAGTGAGATACATATAATATATAAATATATACATATAAATTGATGTCTCATACAAAAAATCAGAAAAAAATTCACAATATTTAAAAATACTGAAAGTATAAACTGGCAGTTCCCCACTCCCAATGCTCTTGTGACAAATTAATAACCTCAATACTAATCAAGTACACTAAAAAAATTAACATTTTTTTTGCCCATCATTTGACAAAAAGCTATTTCTTGTTGACAAAATTGTTTTCCCCCTTATTGTTTACAATGACATAATGTTGGTAGTAATCTACTGCTTGGTAATTATGACAGATTTCTCGGGAGAATGCAAATTTTTATTACTTTGTAATGTTTTTGGCATTATAGATCAGTGGCCTTAAAACGATTCATAACCCTGGACCTGATAATTTCCACATCTAGTAATTTTTTAAGTAAATGTAAAGATATATTCACAAAGATTTTTTGCATGTTACTTAAGATAACAAAAATAAGTAAACATTTTAAAATTCAACAGAATTGTAGTCTTTAATGAATTATGTCCATTATGACAGAGTACTAGGCTTTTACTTAAAATCATCTTTTTAAATAAAATATTTTATTTTTTTAAAATGTATTTAGTGACTTTTGAACTAGAGAGACTCTTCAGATAATCTCTTGACATTCTCTTCTGGAAATACTCTATTTTCTTGGCTTATGTCACATCATATTTTTGATTGTCTTTATACCTCTCTTTTTGTGTCTGAGGTATCTTTGATATCTCTATGTACCTGACTACCTTCTACTGCTCCTGTTCCATGGGAGATGACATCCATCTCCCTCTTCCTTTAATACTTAACAGACTTTTATAAGCAATAAAAGTACTTCTTGTACTTCTTTGACTTCAATTAGCAATTTTGTTCTAATTTGGAAGCTTACTGGATATTCGTAAGAGCTAGATAAACATCACCACTAATATATCTCTGACATCTCAAAGCTCAGTGATACAATCTTGTCATTTGTCCTATCTACAATGACAAGCCAGTTGTGTAGTATTTCTTATACTAGTAGAATTTCCCACCATCTACTCAGTCTCCCCAATAGGAAATTTGAGATCAACTTTAAATTATCCAAGCATCAAATTTTATTTTGCTTCTCTAATAATACTTGAATCTGTATCTATCCATGTCTCAGCTGTTATACCATTACTTCAGAACTTTATATATTTTTTTAATCCAAATAATGTCATAGCTCTATATGTAGGACTGTTTTTTTCTCTAATATGTTTTGCACATACCTGCTAGTATGGCCACACTCAAATTGGAATAGTTTTATTCTTATTACTAAAATAGCAATGACTATTCATTACTTGGTAAATCTAGTGCAACTCTTCAGCATGATATATACAAAGCCAGCTGTTACCTGTCTGCCTCATGTCTTCATGCTTTGCTAAAATACTCAATTCTTCTTACTCTGCTCTAGAGTATGATGATTCAACCACATTGCATTACTTACTGATCTCTGAATTTTCAGTGCTCTGCTATGTATCACATGTTTGCTTGCAGTGTTCATTTTGCTTAGAATAAAATGAATGACCTTCTTATTTGGCTAATTGTTTATCATCCTACAAGCTACAGTTCAGATACCACTTAATTGTAGGGAGTTTTGACTTCTTATTAGAGTACATTGTCCCTCCTAGATCATTTCATTACACCCTATCCTGAATCTCTCTCAGGGCATTCATCACATGGAGTGTCACCATATGTTTTTTCATCAGTGTGCTTTAAAATTCAATATATTTCTTTATCGTAGGTGCTATACTTGTTAAGTCTGGCACCCAGCATTGGGCCTCACATAGTCTAGGTAAGTATATATGTGTTGAATGAATAAAATAATTTGTAAAAGGTTTGGCAGGTGTTGTAACTTAACAAGCAAGGAATAGTATACAATTATGTTAACTAAGTGAAAGAAATCTAGGATGAATACATGAAATACAGGATCCTTGGTAAATATATTAAAATATTTCTTTGGAGAGTAAAGGGTGAAAAATGAGCCTGGGATACTGAAATCATCCAACAATTGTGAAACAGAATGAAAAACTTTCAAAAAACCCACAATACCAGAAAAATACCAAAAAAATAATAATTAAGAGTTTTCTTTGGTAGAATTTTTGCTCATTTTGCATATTTTAATTGAGTATATTCTATACTATATAGATTATATACTATAGATTATATAGTATATATAATATCATATATGTATACACACACACTCCCAGTAGCTGTTCTAATCTTTAGAAATGTAGCAATAACAAATAAAAAATAGATCTTTTGAAACTTCTATTTTGGGGTAGGAGTAGGCAAGAAAACAAACCTAAGAAAAATTTTAAAAATATATTTTAGATAGTTATAATAGCTCCTAAAAAATACACTGCTGGAATTGAAGATGTGAAGTTCAAGGGTGGTAGATAATTGTATAGTGACTTAGTTATATCTGAATGGACATCCCAGAGCCTAGAGTTGGCTGATAATTATTGTCTGTCCTAAATGAATATGGATGAGAGAGAAAGGAATTTTCTGATAATGCTTCTCCAAGCCCCACATTTTTATGATGTTAAAGATGCTGTTTTAATGACTAAAAATGCAGAGTTTAATGACTACTAACAATTCACATAATATATACAGGGTATGAGGATACTCACAAGATTTTTAGAACACCTATTCTTTAACAGTGCCCACTTTTATATAGGTTGCACTTCATGCCAATTTTATGACTATTGCTTTAAGTTATAAATCCATATACTCTCTCCTAAAATAGGATTTAATTTTTAAGCCAAATGTGCTTTACTGGCCTGTATACAAAAAAAAGAGAAAAAAGAAAGAAAGATGCTACTGGGCAGAATTAGAAGAAAAATCATTTACTGTGTTCTTATTGGAAAGGAAGACTGGTATAAAATTTGCCATAAAAGAATCACGCTAAGACCATGACTAATCATAACCAAATGTTATACCATGCTTCCTTAGGAGCTTTATCAACCTATGCTGTGTATTCAGGTTGAGTTTAGCTAATGTGAACTATAAGCAGGAGGAAAGGAATCAGGAGGACAGTAGTCATGGTATTTATTCCCATGGTTCCTTCCTCTCAGGGTGTAAGTTGTCAGTGGCTACCATTCATTTATAAAGATATAATCTTTTATAAATATTTATTTATTTATGCATACAAGAGGTGTGGGGTAAAGGCCAGAGGTGTGGGGGGTGAGAGGGTTAAACAGAGACAGAATAGGGAGCAGAACAGGTGGATTGAGTAAAATACACTGCTGAGGGGAGCAGCGGGAAAATCAGGAGAGGTCTGCTGCACCATGTGGGTTGCTCCCTGACTGGGGATGGAACCTGGGCTGCAGGTGGCTGCATATAGCTTCATAGGCTACATCTCAACCCCTTGCACCATGAGGGAGGCCCAAGGTCACAGTTCTTTTTGGGCGGCCATCTACAACAACTGTAGGACATTTCTGGGTTGTAAGAACTGTTGCCTCTATATGTGCCTTTGGGCCTAGTGGTAATAACATCAGACTTGCTAACCTCAGGGTCCTTCATTCTTTACATTAGTAAGTAGTCTCTTCATTGAATGCTATTCTATCACACTTTTCAAGCGTGCCATCAATTTTTGTCCAAGACCCTGATACACTGATAATGGGGGATGGGAGAAATTTCAGGGTTCCCTGGAGGTGGGACAATCTGCTAGGGAGAAACACTGGAAATTTTTCAAAGTTTTCTATGGAATTTTATGAAAATAGCATGACTTCTTTTGGTGAGTGACTCTAATAAATTTTTTAATCATTTTGGTTGCTGTTTCTTTATGTGTGCATGCAAGATGGGACAAGACTATGAGATATCTGGGATTTATAAGACTAGATAAAAGACTACTAGGATTTATCTGGACTTATTATATCATTTTAAGATGTTACTCTCAGGATCAGGAAGATCCCAACCCAGTGTACCTGTGAAGTTTGTTAAAATCAAGTCAGGATCAGGAAGATCCCAACCCAGTGTACCTGTGAAGTTTGTTAAAATCAAGTAACTCATTATAGTGGGAAGATAATTTTTATTGTCAGGAAGGATAATATTGAGTTTCTAATACTTTCCATTATGGAACAGAAAAATTGAGAAAAGTCCATAACTCCTCCAGGAACCAATAATTCAGTTCACACTGTTAACATTTACTATTGTTATTGAGGAGAACTTGGGGGGCAATCCAATAATTCCTTCAGCAACTAATGATTCAGTTCATATTATTGCATAAAATTTTCAGTTTACATTCAGATTATTATATTTAAGTATTACTCCAAACATGGACGTGAGACAGGTGAGTGTTGTCAGGTGAGCATCATTTGCCCATCACTAAAACAGCTTTTAGAGCTGAGAATTGGTATCTCAATTAGAATTTTCCCTCTCAGCAGGATCAACTACTTCCCTGCGACAAATAGGACAGGTAGTGTTCTCTGACAGCCAGCGATCGATGCAGTGTACGTGATATTCATGGGTACAAGGTAGTGTGAGGATCTTGTTGCCTTCTGTGAACTCTGTGATGCATATGCTACAGGGTTTCAATGCATCAGTTTCACCGAATGATCTTATAGCCAAGTTGTCAATTTGGACTTTGGTGAGACCTGTAGATTGATGCTGATCTTCTTCTAAGAGGAAAAAGTGATCCAGATTAAGGGAGGTCCAAGAGTCACCATCGTCAAACATTACCGGCGACATAGGTCTACTCCCTATTGTGTACTCTGATAATCCTGATATGCTCCTTTCATCATTGCCTTCAAATAGCTGTGAACTGATGACTGAAATGTTATCACTGGAGCTGGAACTAGAAATAGGAGTAGAACTGGAACTAGGAGCATAGTTGGAGCTCGATCTAGAAACTGATGGCGAACATGGATGGAAATAAATTCTAGGAATTGCATTGATATCAGAAGTACTATTACCAGAACCATCTCTTCCATTTGGTGATGATGTCCTTTCTATGCCTGGACTTGGTGCTGAGACATTAGGCTCCAAATTACTGTCACTATCCATATGGTTACTTGAGTCACTAAAACCGGTCATAGTCTGCTCTGATGTGTTCTGTATTGCAGAAGATGTTGTGTCACTGCAACAAGAACATAAAAATCTATGAAGGGAAAGTCTGCTGGTAGTGCCCATATGGTTATCTGAGTCAATAAAACCGGCCATTGTCTGCTCTGATGTGATCTGAATTGCAGATGTTGTGTCACTGCAGCAAGAATTTAAAAGTCTGTGATGGGAAAGTCTGTTGGTACTGCCCATATGGTTACTTGAGTCACTAAAACCGGTCATTGTCTGCTCTGATGTGTTCTGAATTGCAGAAGATGTTGCATCACTGCAACAAGAACATAAAAATCTATGAAGGGAAAGTCTGTTGGTACTGCCCTTAAGGTTACTTGAATCAGTAAAAACAGTCATTGTCTGTTCCAATGTGTTCTGAATTGCAGATGTGTCACTGCAACAAGAACATAAAAATCTATGAGGGGAAAGTCTGTTGGTAGTGTCCATATGGTTACTTGAGTCACTAAAACCTGTCATTGTCTGCTCTGATGTGTTCTGAATTGCAGAAGATGTTGCATCACTGCAACAAGAACTTAAAAGTCTGTGAAGGGAAAGTCTATTGGTATTGTCATAAGCTATCCTATCAGCCTGCTCAGAATGTGAGAACATACGGCTAAGTCTTCCTTTTTCACTTTCTAATGTCTCAGCATTGTTTGGTCTCTCAGATGTTAACTGAGTTCTACTAACTATGCTGTCTTCCTGATAATTTTCTCTAGATGGAACTCTTCCTTCTTCTGTATCAGAGAGTATAGCTGAATTCATCAACCTTGATCCCCAAGGATCACCAATGCTGTCTGAGTCTGAAGAATATTCATCTTGAGTGACATTTCCTATTTCAGAGGTTACAGAGGAACCTCTGTTTTGCAACTCGGGTGTAGTTACTGGCTGTCTGGATGTTTCTTGGTGCTGAGTTGTAGAATATCTTTCAATTTCATTTCCCCGTAGATCATGAAAATTCCAAGGTCTTATGCCATGAGGAAATCCTTCTGTGATTTCAATCAGTAAATCTGAAGGTGACCTACCGTCAGGTCTAGCTCTGGTTCTTCTATGGTCTGGGCTTCTGCTTCTTGCTCTCCTCTGACCTTTGGTAGGTAGGATGTCCAATAATGAGACATTTGTGCTTTGTTCACACCTAAATGGTTTTGTATATATTGATTCACACGGTGAATTTTCCATTTGGCTTTGGCTATCTTCCGCATTTTCAGTTCCATGAAGTCTTGGAGATGGTGCATATTCATTCTCCCTACTCCAGCTCTCAGCGATATGGTTAGCATTTCTTTCTGAATTTATTTTGGAATATTCACTGTTTGGATCAATCTGGGTCACTGCTCTCCAAGATTGGTTTTCTCTTTGCTCACCTGACACATGTTCAGTTTGTGTAACAGAGTTAAGCCAGTCTCTTAGAGAGTCACCACTGGACACATCATCTGAGGAGTCTCCCCCACCTGTTAGCAAGAGAGGGCGGGTGTTTTTTATAAAGGAACTACCACAATTAAATATGACACTCTAACACATTGTTCAAAATGAAAACTGAGAATTAAAATACTCATGCTTGGCACATATTAAAAAAACTAGCAACAACAAACGTTGGCGAGGATGTGGAGAAAAAGGAACTCTCCTGCACTGTTGGTGGGAGTGCAAACTGGCCCAACCACTATGGAGAGTTGTGTGGAGATTTCTGGACATACTAAAGATAAAGCTTCCATATGATCCAGCAATTCCACTCCTAGGGATTTACCCAAAGGACACAGAAACATCAATTCCAAAGGGCACCTGCACCCCTATGTTTATAGCAGCACTGTTTAACAATAGCTAAGCTTTGGAAACAGCCCAAACGCCCAAAAATAGATGACTGGATGAAGATGTGGTCCATATACACCATGGAATATTACTCAGCATTCAAAAAAGATCAACACATGCAATTTGCAGCAACATGGATGGCACTGGAAGGGATCATGCTCAGCAAAATAAGCCAGAAAGAAAAAGAAAAATACCGGCTGGTCTCACTCATAGCAGGAATCTAGAAAACTTAAATAAGGGACCAGGAAAATGAATAATGATAAGAAAGTGAAAATCAAAATCAACAAAAAACTATGTACCAGAGACACTCTAAGGGGGGTGGGGGTAGGAAGGAGAGGGATTGGGGTCAAAATAAGGGGGTTGCAATTGTATGGGGAATATAAAAATAAAATTTATTTTAAAAATAAATAAATAATAATAAAAAATAAAATGCTTATGCTTTGGGCAGAGCTCATATTTATAGTTAATAGTTTGTAAACTGCACTGTCCAAATTGATAAGGCAGAAATGTTTCAATTTATTAGTTATGAAAAAAGTTAGCTAACCCTGTATGAATTTGAAGAACTGGATTTTTGAAAAGGAATCTGGAGAAATTCCAATTTCAGTGTTTCATCATATACAGTCTTGTGTACCACTTTGGGAGGATTGGTGCATTCCACAATTTTTCATTCACTATCAAAATACTAATGAAGTTAAACAAGGTAAATACCAGTTAATGTGCAGTGCTGGTTTATAAATTCAGTTACACATTATTGTCTAATTCTTATTAGTTTATTACATTATTGCTAGGCTCTCATCCTAGGTAATTTTTGATAAAGTGTTTTTTTTTAATATTCTGTTCTAAAATCAAAAGAATGATCAGAACTACCATGAACAGTTATAGGCAAACAAGTTCAACAATCCAGAAGAGATGGACAAATTCCTACAACTTTACAATCACCCAAAACTGGACACAGAAGAAACAGAACACCTAAACAGCCCAATTACAAGCAGTGAAATTGAAATGGTAATCAAAACCCTCCCCCAAAACCAAAGCCCAGGGCCTGATGGATTTACAAATGAATTCTACCAAAGATTCAGAGACGAATTAGTGCCTATCCTTCACAAACTCTTCCAAAATATTGAGAAGGAAGGGACAATAACAAACACGTTCTATGAAGCCAACATTACACTAACACCAAAACCGAACAAGGGCAACTCAAAAAAAGAGAAAACTACAGGTCAATCTCCCTAATGAGCACTGATGCAAAAACCTGCAATAAGATTTTAGCTGTCAGATTCCAACGAGTCCATAACATAACTCACCATGAGCAAGTAGGATGAAAATGCATATATTGTGCAAAAATGTGAAAGATGATGTGAAGAATGTGAAAAGTTGTGAGAAATGATGTAAGATATATCTAAAATAATATTTTTTTAAAAAATTAAAAAAGTCTGTTCTAGCTATTACACACATATAAAGAAGGTTTATAGGTTGAAAGTTATTTGTATCCCTTTAAAGTTACCAAGATTTGTGACTGGTCTGAAATGAAGGGGAGAGAAAATGAGTAGGGTGAACGTTGCATAGTAAATAAGTAGGCAATATTTAAGAACCAAACCACCGTATCATGCACTTCATGAGAGTAAAATTGTCAACTTTATACTGGGAGATAAACAGGAGACCTTAGGTGAGAGCAGGGTTTCTGAACTTTAGCAATATTTACATTTTGATGTCATTTGTTTTTTTTGAGAAGCCATCCTGTGCGTTGTGGGATGTTTGGCAGCATCCCTGTCCTGTATCTGCTACCTGCCAGTAACAGCCACCCTCCATTGCGAGAAGCCAAAATAGCTCCAGATACTCCCGTATGGGGAGAAAACAAAATTACCTCCGTTTGAGAATCATTAGAGTATGAAAGTCCTATGTCTAATGACATATGAAATAATTTAGCAAGTAGAAGGAACTTTTATTGGAGGTGGAAAACCAACAAAAATATCCACAGGCTATTGTATAAATTTTCCCAATTAAAAACAGCTAAATATGATAAGGGGGCAAACACCTTGGCATTTTTACCACCAGATAAGTAAATGCCAGTTTTTGTTTTGTTTTGTTTTGTTTTAAATGAGAAGTTACTTAGCACCAAATTAATTTGTACCCCATTCGATATAATATTTGGCGAATATTATGTTCCTTACCCCTCCCATCCTATTCCCCCCGAAAGTGAAACATACCTGTGTTTTCATCTGTGTTTTGTGGTGCGTCTTCTTTAAGAAGTTGAAGTCTTCTCAGCAGTTCTTCTTCTGTACTTTCTCCTGGGATGCCAAGCAAATTGTTATCCCGCATAAGTTTATAATCCTCTACAGTCAGATTATTTACGAATCGGAAGAAATCTTCTTCCCGGAGGAGTCGGTCGGTCTGACTTCCGCCGAGGCTCTCCGCTCCGTCGCCTTCATCTTCGGAATCTGAGCTTTCCATCTAGACGAACAGGTGGAAAACCACCTGTCTTTCACCGCTCGGTGTTCAATTAAAGTAACGGAATTTTGGCTTTCTTGACTTCCTGCTTCCCATCCAGGAAGTTGAGCTTCCCACAGTTAGTGTGTGTCGATCCAGCCCGCCTCCTGCCTCCGTGGGTTCCGCAGTGTCCAGCGAGTAAACGACCGAGACCACCTGTATCCCGGCACCTAGCACACGTGGTTGCCTAGGCATGCGTCACCCCCCGCATTGTTACCTCACGGGGTTCTAGTCAAGTTAGGTTGTTTTTTTTTTTTTTCCAAGTTAGGTTTCATTCGCAGTCATACTATGCTGACGTTATCCTAATGGAATAAAATAATTTTTATTTTCAGGTGCTCAGGGACTTCTGTCTTTTTCCCTTGAACCTTATATACGCAGTAAAAAGGCCACACTGTGATTATTCACCCCGGGTATGCTGAATCTCTTTTAGTTGGGCCCTCTTCCTTTTACTCCAAGTACCTTCATTGACCATTATACAATTCCTCAAGCTTTTAATTAACCCACGGGCTATAGTAAATATGTTTTATGAGGCTTTCATTTAAAAAAGTGTTTTTGGAATTAATAATTATAATTCATAAAATTGTTGACATCATACCTCATGATTATTATCCATTGGTTTCCAGTAAATGACATTCACAATGACATGGAGAAGAAAAATATTTAATTACTAATTTCTTGCCATCAGTAAACATTGAGGCATTGTCTTCAAACATAACCTCTTCTACACATATTTTATTAATATATATGTGCTCTGCTTATATCCACTGTTGCATAACCTATACCAAATTTAGGAGCTAAAGCTAACAATTTGTTACTATATTATCTCACAACTCTCCAGCACAGGAAATCTACACAGGCCATACTAGGGCTTGTTTCTTCTCCATTATAACCCATGTGATTCTCATCAGTATTTCTTGATTGACTATCATACCCCACCTGCTCTTTTCCATAGATACTCCACGTATTTAGCCTGGCATAATTAAAATCGATTTAGATTTCTTACAAGAGACCTTAGCAAAAGCACTAGTACTCTAACGGTATAGCCTTACACCTATGTATAACAGTACTTTTGTATCACTTCCATGATATTCCATTCATTAAGGATATCAGAGCCCAAATGAGGTAACTATAAAATTTGCTTAATTAAAGAAACAACAAAATAATTTCTTTCAATTTTATTTTTATATTTTATTGTAACCCACTTTTTTAACCCCAAACCTGATTCACCCCCTTAGAGTTCCTCTGGTTCACAGATCTTAGTTGATTTTGATATTTCGATTCTTATAGTATTCTCTTTCCTGGTCTCTTATTTAAGTTTTCTACATTCCCTGACAATGACCCTACTTTAACCCTTCTTTCCACCCTCCCTTCTTCCATCCCTCCCTCCCCCTACTTCTCCCTCCCTCCCCTCTCTTTCCTTTTCACCCACTTTCCCTCTCTTCCGCTCCCTTCTCTTCCCTTTCCCACCCACTCCCTCCCTTGCCCTGCCTCTCTCTCCCGCTCCTTCCTTCTCTCTCTCAGTTGCAAGTCACACCTCATCACACACCAGAGGACACACACAGGGGAGAAGCCCTGTGTCTGCAGGGAGTGTGGGCGAGGCTTCAGTCAGAAGTCACACCTCCTCACACACCAGAGGACACACAAAGGGCAGAAGTCGTGTGTCTGCAGAGAGTGTGGGCGAGGCTTCAGTAGTAAGTCACACCTCATCACACATCAGAGGACACACACAGGGGAGAAGCCGTGTGTCTGCAGGGAGTGTGGGCGAGGCTTCAGTCATAAGTCACATCTCCTCACACACCAGAGGACACACACAGGGGAGAAGCCCTATGTCTGCCGGGAGTGTGGGCGAGGCTTCAGTCAGAAGTCACACCTTCTCACACACCAGAGGACACACACAGGGGAGAAGCCCTGTGTCTGCAGGGAGTGTGGGCGAGGCTTCAGTCAGAAGTCAAACCTCATCCGACACCAGAGGACACACATGGGAGAAGCCCTGGGTCTGTAGGAGGGTGAGTTGGTCGTTACCCATGAATCACATCTCAGCAGCCACAGAGGAGGACAAGTGCAGTTGCCACTTATTCTGCACTTCCTGTGGGGTTAGGGTGGGAGCTTCAGGGGAAGTTTACTGACCCGTCCACTCCCCAAGGGCCTTGTGGATTCAGAAACCATTTACAGAACCTTCTCAGTACAAGAGCTGAGGAGAAACAGGTACCTGAGTGCCATGGCAGTCAGTGCCCTCCATGGTTGTGTCTGTTTTGTTGCCTTTGCTCGAGTAAATTTTGTCTCCATACAAATCTGACCCAGGTCACGTACCTCATTGGCCCTTGAAAGCAGAGGGGATCCGGAGGGCCACGCAGAACTCACTCTCACCCAGGCTCCACACAAGCACAACCCCTGGCAAGGTGTCTACCTGGAATCAGAGGGAGGGGAGAGCCCGGGGGTCATATGCATGGGGTGGCGACACCCCACGCTCCGTGACTCGGCGCCCGTGGGAGGAGGCGTGAGGTCAGGGATGCGTCTCCTCCCAGCCCACTGCCCTTCACGGGGTGCGAGGCCGGCCTCACAATCCCCCAACGCAGGCGGGCAGAGAGACCACTTCGGGGACCGCCGCCTGCCGCGACCGCCGGGTCCTCCCCGCCGGCAGCCCGCCCCGGAGGCAGCAGGAGACCCCGGGAGTCCCAGCCCGCTCCGAGGTCCCGGCGCCGCCCTCGCGGCTGCACCCCGCCCTCGCGGCCCCGGGAGGCGCGCACACCGGGGCGCCTGCCCCTCCGCGCACCGCAGGCATCCCGCCTCGCCGGCGTCCACGCCCCACGCCGCGGTCACCTGTTTCCTGCGCCGGTCGGAAGGAGGGCGCCAGCGCCACTTCCACGGAGGAGAGGACCCGCGCCCCGCCCCGCGGCCCGGGGCGGCCCCGCGTGGTCCACAGCCGGGCTGGCCTGGTGGGCGGGGCTGGCCTGATGGGCAGGGCTCAAGTTGTGGGCGGGGCTCGAGTGGTGGGCTTGGCTCGCCTGGCGGGCGGGGCTCGAGTAGTGGGCGGGGTTGGAGTGGTGGGCGGGGCTTGGGTAGTGGGCGGATTCAAGTGTTAGGCTGGGCTGGTGGGCGGGGCTCTATTGGTGGGCGGGGCTCTATTGGTGGGCGGGGCTCTATTGGTGGGCGGGTCTGGTAGGCGGGGGCTGGAGTGGTGGGCGGGGGCTGGAGGGCAGGGCCCGAGTGGTGGGGCGGGCTCGAGTGGTGGGACACGCTGGTGGGCGGTGCTCAGTGGTGGGCGGGGCTGGTGGACGGGGCTCGAGTGGTGGGCGGGCTGGTGGGCAGTGCTCGCCTGGTGGGCGGGGCAGGCGGACTGGGCTCGAGTGGTGGGCCGGGCTTGTGGGAGGGGCTAGTGGGCGGTTCTCGATTGGTGGGCGCGCCTCGAGTGGTGGGCGGGGATCGAGTGGTGGGACATGCTGGTGGGCGGTGCTCAGTGGTGGGCGGGGCTCGCGTGGTGGGCGGGGCTGCGGGAGCGCTGCAGGCGGGGCTGGGTCGGGCTTCTGGTGAGCCAGGACGGGGGCAGAGCTGATGATGTGCGGGGCTGGGGCTGGGTCAGAGCTGACGAAGAGCCGCAGGCGGGGCTGGGGCGGGGCTGATGACGTGGGGGCGTGGCTGGGGCGGGCCTGACGATAAAATGGGGCAGGGCTGGGGCGGGGCTGCCGGCAAGCGTTGGGCGGGGATGATGACGAGGGAGAGCTGGCCTGGGGCGGGGCTGACGTGAGCTGGGGGCGGGGCCTGGGCGGGGCTATGGGCGAGCTTGGAGAGGGATGACGATGAGAGGGGGTGGGGCTGGGTGGGGCTGGGGTGGGGCTGGACGATGAGCCAGGTGTGGGGCTGGGGGCGGGCCTGCGCTGAGCCGGGGGCAGAGAAGGGCTGGCGCGAGGCTGATGAAGAGCCGGGGCACCGCTGGTGCGGGGCTGACCGGCTGTGGGGATCAGAACTGGCGGACTGACTGAACTTCACTGCTGAGGGGAGCACTGAAGCGAGAGGAGAATTCTGCCTAGCCATGTGGGTAGCTCCCTGGCTGTGGATCCCGCGCCTCACCGGCTGTGGACAGCTTCGTAGTGCGCACCCAACCCACTGGCCACCGGGGAGCCCCCAACCATAAGACTCGCCCCCAGATAAGCAACGGAGATGGTCCTTTCCAAAGCCCATGGGCAGGATCCTTCCAGTGTACCCGCAGGTACTTTAGAGGCTTGGGGAAGATGAGCACCATTGCTGGTATAAGGCCGTCATGCCAGTTGTGAAAAATGAAAGTAATCAGGGCTTGAGATAATACATCTGCAGGTTTAGGGGATACTACTTCCCCTTTGTGTTTTTGAATCATAACCTTTAAGGTAGTCTTAACGTTCAACTATGCCCTGACCTTGAGGGTTGTAGGGGATGCCATGTTTACCAGAGACGACACATACGTGGAGGACAGAAGCAAAGACCTTAGAAGCTTAAGTCTACCCATTGTCAGTTTTATTAAGAACCGACACCCCCCCCATAACAGCAAAAAGTGTGTAAGAGTAGTAAATGATTCAGACAAAGCAGAGACCATAAAAACTTAGAATGTGGAGGCACAAGGGATTAAGACTCAACCTATGAAGCTATCTGTAGCCACTGTGGCATGAGTCGGTCCCTGGCCAGGTCCACAGCAGACCTCTCCTGTCATGCCCGCTGATCCCCTCAAAAGTGTTTTTCAGTCAGTCTGCCTGTTCTGCTCCCCATTCTGTCTCTGGTGAATCCTCTCGCCCCCCACATCTGGCCACTGTACCCCAGCTCTTGTATGCGCACTCACATGAACAAAAGATTGTTTTCAAATGAAGTGACGCGGGTGATAGGCATTTGCCAAAGTCCATTGGAATGTAGTCCCCGAGTCAAGGTTCCTGGGTAGACAATAATAGGGGATAAGTGGATCCCCTATTTAGGAATTTAGAAAACCTAAATCAGGGACCAGGAAAAAGACTAATTACAAAAAAGTAACAATCAGAATCAATAAGCAACTGCAAATGAGAGACACACTACAGGGGGCGGAGGAAATAGGGCGTAGCATCAAAAGAAGGAGGGGTGGGAATTGTATGGGGACTATAACCAAGATGAAAATGTATACATTGTGCAAAAATGAAAAATGGTGTAAAATATATAAAATAAAAAAATAAGTGTGCACAAGTGCCACAGGCACAATGCATATAAGACCCCTGCGAGCACTAGAGACCAGGAAACAGTTGAAACAAAGAGTGCATTTTGATGTAGAAGTGTGTGGGATGTAGAAGCGCGCTGAAAGACAGTAGCAAGAAGACAATCGGCGAATGCGTTGTCTCTGGTGTGTGGACCTGGCTGAGGAGAATGCGAGCATATATGTGTGATGTAAAAGGGAGAAGATCAATTTCTGATAACCGACTGTGTGTCAAACAACAGGGAAAACAATTGTTTATCGTTGGAATTTTTAACGCAGTTTGCCGAGCAGATATGGCCCGACAGCATACTTGGAGTCAGAAGCAACATTAAGGGGGCGGGGAAAATCTCTATCTACCATAATGCACAGAGTACATCTTTTTTGGGCTGAAGGTAGGTATCAGCTTCAATTTTATGTGCAATAGAAATCCAACAGGCAGACTTGCCATGAAATGTGCCATCTGCAAACACCGTTAATGTGTTACATGTGGCACCCCCGAACAGTGTTACCTTAAAAACAAAAACAAACAAAACAAGCTTAGGACAGTAATATTGCATCATTTCTCCAGTGAACATGGCTTTGGAAATTTGCCAGTGGGTATCAAATGTCCACAAATATAAATCATATCATGAGCAAAACATACATAAAAAAATTAGGGTCTCTACCAATTAATTGCCATAGATGTTCATATGTTTTAGCAATGACGATGGATGCAAGTGTAGTATAAGGGGTTACTGAACACCCTGGTTGGCTATACATTGAACCCATTAAAGAAATGCCACATCAGGGCCTGCCCGGTAGCTCAGCAGTTGAGTGCTGGGCTGCGAAGCTGCCCACAGCCTCTGCAGAGCCGGTTCGATCCCCGGCCACCAGCGAGGTTCCCACGACAGACCATGCCGTGACAGACCTCTCCTGCAGCATCCGCCACTCCCCTCAGCAGTGTATTTCGTCAGTCTGCCTGTTCTGTTCCCCGCTCTGGCTCTGATGAATTCTCTCGCCCTCCCATACCCAGTGCTTGCATAAATAAAATAAATAAACAAACAAACAAATTCTGAAGTGCCCCTGCATCCAGCATGTCATTGCTACACTTTAAAAAAAAATAAAAAAAAAGAAAAGCCAAATCAGGTTTTGCATTGTTTTATCCTGTGGGCAGCTGTAAAACAAAGGCATTTTTGTTAAAACAAAGGCATTTACAGTGCCTAATCTATGCAAGGTAACTGAATATTTTGCACTGCTTGTAACTGGGCTGTTTGGGCGTTCTGTTTCTTCTTTATCTGGACTTGACTGTTCCAGGAATTTATCTGTCTCTTCTAGATTGTTAAACTTGTTTCCATATACTCCTTACAGCAATTTCTGGTTACTCTTTTGATTTCTGTTGTGTCCGTGAAAATTTCTCCACGTTCATTTATGAAGCTATTTGTGTCTTCTCCCCTTACTTCTTTGTGAGCCTGGCTTGTGGTTTGCCTACTTTATTTATTTTTTTTTCAAATAACCCACTTGGTTTCATCAATCTTTTGGATTGTTTATTTTAATTTCTATTTAATTAACTTCTGATTTTATTTTTATTATTTGCTTCCTTATAGTGGCTTTTGGGTTTTTGTTCTTTCTCTCATTCTATGATGGGTGACTAGGTTGGTTCTTTGAGTTCTTTTTTGTTTCTTGATGTTAGCATGTATTGCCAACTATGATGCTCTTACAACTACTTTTGCTGAGTCCCATATGGTCTGAATGTCATGCATTTCTTGGTGCTCCTCCCAAGGTATTTTTTTCTTTCTTCTTTGATTTCTCAACAATCCACTGTTCTTCCATTAGTGGGGGTTTTAATCTTTTTTAGACAGTCTCTTCATTAGACAGATTATTTGAGTTTGATGTGTTTGTGATCAGAGAAGATAGTTGGGATGATTTTGATCTTAATGTTTATGTTGATGTTGGTCTTGTGGCCCAATATGTGACTGATTCTGGACAAGGAACCATATGACTTTGAGAAAAATGTGTGCTCCAATATTTTTGGGTGCAGCGTCCTATAGAAGCCCGCTAAGCCCATGAGGACTGAGTCCTATTGAGAGCTCTAGTTTCCTTGTTCACTTTTTATCTCATTGATCTGACCATTGGTGAGAGTGGTGTGTTGAAGCCTCCTACTACATATGCATTTTCTCTAATGTCTGCTTTCAGAGATGATAACAATTGTCTAATGTATTTTGGTGCTCCTTCATTTGGTGAGCATTTGTTGATGAGTTTTATGTCTCCCTTATGTCTATCTTTGTCTCCTTATAACATTTTATTATTATCTAAGTATAGCTGTACCTGCCTTCTATTTCCATCCATTTGCTTGTAGGATTTTCTCCCAATCTTTTACGTTCAATCTATATTTATCTTTTGTAGTTCAATGTGTTTCTTGTAGACAGATATATTTTTTTAACCCAGCCACTTCTTGGTGTCTTTTTTATTGATGAGATTAGTCCATGTATTTAGAGCTAATATTGATACACTGGCATCCACTTTTGTCATTTCGTGTTTGCCTTTTTGCGATTCTATTCCTTACCTTATTCCGTTCTTCCTATTCATTCCTCCATCGGTTTTGGATTTAGGGCTTCTTCTGTTATATTTGGGAGTGGGGGTTTCATTGTAATGAATTGTTGGAGATTCTGCTTCTCTGAGAATGTCCTTATTTTAACTTCATAGAGGAAGGAGAGCTTTATGGGGCAGACTATTCTTGGTTGACCTTTATTAACTTAGAGCTTGTTAAATATGTCACTCAATTCTCTTCTTGTCTGTGTGGCATTTCCTCAGAGAAGTCTGATGTCAGCCTGATCATTTTTCCTTGTAAGCTATCTTTTTCTCCCCCCTTGCCTGCTTCATTATTTTGTTGTTTTCTCGAACTCTTCAAAGTTTTATGATTATATGTCTTGCTGTAGTTTTCCTTTCATTGTGGTAACTTGGTGTCCTTCTAGCTCCTTATATGTATGTTTTAATTTCCTTCTTCATGTTTGGGAAGGTTTCTTGTGATTACTTCTTGATGTTTCTTCACCATTGATATTCTTATGATTCTTATATTTCCTTTTCTCATGGTGTCAGAGAGTTCTCAGTGTTTCTTCAGTCTTTTTCCTTTGTGATTCTCTTTCCTTTTCTATTTTGGCTCTCTTTATATCTGTATCTCTGTGAGTACTGATTTATTCTTCCACTTCATCTATTCTGTTTTTCTGGTTTCCCGTGCAATACTGGAACTCCTCTGCTATTCTATGGATGCCCTCTAGTACCTTAATTTTCAGGTCTCTCTCAACAAACCTGTCCCTTTGGGGCGTTACAGGAGAATTGTTTCTCAGGCCTCTGAAGGTTTCCAGTGAGCTAGGGCCTGCTTGTTGGCATGTATTTTCCTTTGTTCCATTGATTAGTCTTCAACTTTGCTCTATTTGTCGTGCCCCTGTGCCACTGGTGCTGGTAGGCATGATTTCTGATTTATCTTGCTGAGGCATGGATGTGTCTGTCTAGTGTCTGAGCTACAGCTGCTGGTGGGGAGAGGTGTAGGTGAGAGCTGTTGTGGTTTCCATTTCCTGTCTCTTTAACTTGACCCCTCTTCTATTTCCTGTAACTTTTTCCTGTTTTGTTGGTGGCTACCGTACTTGGTGGTAGGGGGATTCCTGCAGTTTCTACCTTGGTACATGTCTAAAGGCTCTTCTATTATGGTAGATATTGTTCTGAGCTGGTTGTGATTTGCTCCAGAAGCCCCTTCTTTTCCAGACTCACTGCATAGGATAGGATCCAACCCCATGGCCTGTGTTGGCCAAGAGTCTAGTGTGGAGTGCTGCACCCCTAGACAAATGCTTAGGCCAAGTCCACTGGTAGGTGCTCCAGAATGGTTGGAATGCACTTGTCTGTTGAACCGATAGCTCTTCTAAGCATGTTTCCAATGCATACAGGAATCAAAAGAGAGTAAGAAGTGAGAAAGAAGGGATAAGAGGAAAGAGGAGGATGATACAGACATGTAAAAGGAACAAGGGTGAGAGAAGGAAGGAAGGGGCCAGTAGAGGGGAGAGGAAAGAGGAGCTGGGAGGACAGAATGCAATAGATGGAGAAGAGAAAGTAGTAATGTTCAAGGGAAGAAATGAGAATAGATGATGCACACACACAGACACAGACACACACACATGCACTCACACAGAGAAATAGGGAAGAAGGAAAGGAACAACAGACAACCAACTGACCAACACACACACAAACAGGTGTGGGGAGAATTGCTTCTCAGGCCTCTGAAGGCTCCCAGTGAGCTAGTGGTTGCTATTTTGGTCTGGGCCTCTGGAGAGTGCTGGAGAGCTGAGTAGGATCCTCTTCCCTGGGCCACCAATCTCCATTGCAGTGATGTGGTTTTTGGAATCAGTGGGTTTGGAGTGTGGGGTCCTGGGGTTCACTCTGGGAAAGGTGTCACCAGATCTCTCCTTTCAGCAGCATGCAGCAAGTTTCCAGGAGAGTTTCTCCATGAGAAGGAGACATTAGTGATATTTAAAGGGCAGGTGTACTGGGAAAGTGATGGAAGAGTCGAAGACACTTGCATGGGCACCAGTGAACAAGAAGTGCTGTTCCAAAGGGACAGGTTTGCTGAGAGAGACCTGCATGGTTGCAGGCAGGCAGCCTTCATGAGAGCTGCCTCCATTGAGGGAGGTCTGTGAGAAGTCCAGGCAGGTACAGGTCACGAGTAGGCAGTAGACTTTCGGGAGACAGTTGGCTGAGGGAAAGAGTTGGTGAAAGGCCACACCAACAGGTGGGCAGCATTATTTTTTTATCATCTTCTTTTGGTAGGGAGGGGATCATCTTTGTGGGTGGATGGTTTGTTTCTTAATCTCCATATCTTCACCTTCAGTCTGAGAGTCCCTTTTCTAATAAACCTACTCTTTCAAATATAGGTAATGTCTTCTTTCCTTTTTTTAAATTTTATTTTTATATTCTCCATACAATTGCAACCCCCTTATTTGACCCCAATCCCTCCTATCCCTGCCCCCCAACCCTCATAGAGTGTCTCTGGTTCATAGTTGTTTGTTGATTTTGATTTTTACTTTCTTATATTATTTTTCCTAGTCTCTTATTTTAGTATTCTAGATTCTTGCTATGAGTGAGACCATCCGGTATTTTTCTTCCTAGTTTTTTTTTTTAATATGTGCCATTCTCTGGTGTAAGATGCTATCTGGTTGTAGTTTTGATTTGCATTTCCCTGATTACAAGTGATGTTGAACATTTTTTCATATGCCTGTTGGCCATTTGCATTTCTTCTTCAGAGAAGTTACTTTTTAACACTTCTGACCATTTATTGACTGGATTATTTTCTTTGTTGTTGTTGAGTCTCATCAGCTCTTTGCAGATTTTTGTCATCAGTCCTTTATCATTAGTGTTGTGTGCAAAAATGTTCTCCCAGTTGGTGGGGTTTCTCTTTGTTTTTGTTATTGTCTCTTTTGCTGTGCAGAAGCTCTTTAATTTGATGTAGTCCCAGTGGTTTATCTTTGCCTTCACTATCACTGCTTTGGGTGATGTGTCTGTAAAGATGTCTTTGATGTGCAAATCACGCAGTGTTTCACCTATATTTCCTTCTATGTATTTCATGTGTTCAGGTCTCATGTCTAGTTTTTTAGTCCATTTTGAGTTGATTTTTGTGTATGGTGTGAGGTAGTGGTCAAGCTTCATTCTTTTGCATGTAGCAACCCAGTTTTCCCAGCACCATTTATTGAACAAACTTTCTTTGCTCCAATGCATAGTCTTTTCTCCTTTGTCAAAGATTAGTTGACCATAAATCTGTGGGATTATTTCTGGATTATCTATTTAATTCCATCGGTCTGTGTGTCTGCAGTCTTCATGATTATGGCTTTGAAGTATAGTTTGAAGTCTGAGACTGTGATGCCTCCATTCCCTTCTTTTTTTTTCAGGAGAGCTTTGGCTATTAGGGGTTTTTGGTAATTCTATAGGAATTTCATCAATAATTGTTCTATTTCTTTGAAGAATGACATTGAAATTTTGATTGGAATAGCATTGAATCTGTATATTGTTTTTGATAGAATGACCATTTTAATAATGTTTATTCTTCCAATCCATGAGCAGGGGATGTCTTTTCATTTCTTTGTGTCTTCTTCTATTTCTTTTAACAGTGTTTTATAGTTTTCTTTGTATAGGTCCTTTACCTCTTTTGTTAGATTTATTCCCAAGTATTTGATTTTTTTTTTGTTTTGATAATAAAAGGGATTTTTTTTTAATTTCTTCTTCTTCAGATTTATTGTTTGTGTATAGGAAAGCTACTGACTTTTACGTGTTGATTTTGTATCCTGCCATTTTACTGAACTGATTGATGAGTTGAATTAGTTTTTCTGTGGAGTTTTTGGGGTTCTCTATTTATATTATCATATCATCTGAAAATAGTGATAGTTTGACTTCTTCTTTTCCTATTTGGATTCCTTGTATATCTTTCTCTTGTCTTATTGCTCTGGCTAGGACTTCCAGTATTATATTGAAAAGCAGTGGTGAGAGTGGACATCCTTGTCTTGTTCCAGATCTTAATGGAAATGCTTTCAGCTTTTCACCATTGATAATGACACTGGCTGTTGGCTTGTCATGTATGGCCTTTATGATGTTGAGGTATGTTCCTTGTATCCCAAGAATTTCAAGGGCTTTTATCATGAATGGGTGTTGCACTGTGTCGAAAGCTTTCTCAGCATTGATTGATATTATCATATGGTTTTTATATTTCTTTTTCTTGATGTGTTGGATAACGTTGATTGATTTTAGGTGGTTGACCCATCCTTGTGTCCCTGGAATGAATCCTCCTTGGTAGTGGTCAATTATCTTGTGGATACATTGTTGGATTCTGATGGGTTTTGTTTCTTAATCCAGCCTGTGACTCTGTCTTTTTATTGAAGAGTTTAGTCCATTTACATTTAGAGTTAATATTGATATGCTAGCATCTGTATTTGCCATTGTGTTTATCTTTCCTTTGATTTTATTTATTTCTTATTTTAATAACTTTTTTTTGGCCTTCTTTCATTGTTATTCGTCTCTCTGAGGTTCTGGCTTTAGGACTCCTTGTAGTATTTTGTGGAGTGGGGGTTTAGTCGTAATGAAATTCCGGAGTTTCTGTTTGTCTGGAAAGGTCCTTATTCTTTCTTCATAGAGGAAAGAGAGCTTTGAGGGATAGAGTATTCTTGGTTGGCATCTGTTTTCTTGGAATCTGTTGACTATGTCCCTCCACTCTCTTTTAGCCCGTAGTGTTTCTTCAGAGAAGTCTGAGGTCTGTCTGATTGGTTTTCTTTTGTATGTTACCTGTTTCTCTTCATTTGTCAACGTAATTATTTTTAACTTGTCTTGGATTCTTGGGAGCTTTTCTATTATGTGTCTTGCTGTATTTCTCCTTTTGTTATGGATGTTTGGTGTTCTTCTTGCTTCTTGTATATCAATTTTCAGCTCCTTATTCACAATTGGGATGTTCTCTTCAATTATCTCCTTGAATATTTTCTCTGTTCCTACATCTCTCTCCTCTCCTTCTGGTATTCCTTTAACTCTTATATTTCCTTTCCTCATGGAGTCAGATAGTTCCCAAAGTCCTTCTTCATTCTTTTTCCTTCGTACTTTTCTTTCCTTTTCTGTTTTGGTTCTTTTTATTTCTGTGTCTTTGAGAATACTTATTTGTTCTTCCATTTCATCTATTCTGCTTTCATTGTTTTTCCCAGAATTCTTTAGCACCTCCATTAATTCTCTGATTGCCTCTAATTCTCTAATTCTCTGATTTCTTTTACTTCCTTCTTTAGGTACTCAATTCCATTCTTTTGATCGTTGATTATTTGTTTTTGTGGTGTGTCTTTTTCCTAAGGAGTTGCTGGGTTGCATGTAGTTTTTCTTTTCCCTACTGCCTGTATTCTAATTTGCCATAAGCGTTGGGACACTGTGTTGGTGGTAGTGGCCGGCATCTTTTTGGTGTGGTCTTTGTGGGGTTCGGGAACTGGTGGTCTAAACGAGTCAAATACTGTTATGCCAGAAGTCTAGCAAGGCGGTGGTGCTTTGAGTGTGTTAATTATTGCTGTCACAGAATATTTCCTCCTTTTGTGTTTAATTACAAAGGTGTGTCTTGAAGTCCCACAGACTTCCCTGGAGGTGGAGCAGCTGGATTGGACTCTGTGTTCCAAATCACTGGGACCTCCTCTGGGCTCCAAATTCCTGCCAGTCAGAACCAGGCTTGTGGGGGCCTCACCTCTGACTGCACAGGGAACCTTCTCCCTCTGGCTCCACAGGGAGCCTTTTGCCAGTTTCAAGCAGTCTTTATTGAAGAAAGTTCTCTGTTCTAAAGTGGTGATGCGGAGACACACTCCCCTGCATGCCCGGTCTGCCCAGGCCTTGGGTGCCCTCTACCCTTCTAGGCTGGGACTGCTCGCCAGAAGGGGCCTGGCATGGGCGAACTTCCCAGCTCACCTCTGGCTCCTCCAGGAGCATTCTTCTGGTTTCAAGCAGTCTTTACTGAAGAAAGTTCCCTGTTCTAGAATAGTAATATCTTTTTTCTTATGGCAAGATCTCCTGGGAAACTCACCACGAGCCACTGAAAGGATGCTCTGGTGAAACCTTTCCCAGTGAACCCAAGGACCCTGCACTCCCAATCCACTGACTCCAAAAATGACAACATCCGTTTAGAATTTGTTTGTTTAAATCCAGCCATGCACCATTGCCTCTAAGTTGTGTAAATGAAATATTGATGTTATTTTGCTCTTTTTTTTTTTGAATTTGCCTTTTCTGTATTAGAAATCCATCAATACAGAAGTGATTTCTGGATCATCTACAAAAATTGTCTTTTGTTCTTTCATAGAAAGAGATTATTGTGGGACCATTTATTTTTAGGGCTTTTACCTAAAGGGTAGTTTTCCCTTTCACTCAGTGGCACTAAAGTTATTGAAGGTTGAAGAATATCAGGTACCTCATATTTAAGTTCAGTTTCCTTTTTCAAAGTTTCCCAGAAGATTCACAGAGCTGTTCATACCAAAGACCACATTGAAAATATTGCAATAGGGCTTTTCACACCTTGATTGTGAACTCTTTTCAAAGTTTCACCAATTCATTATACGTTTCTGCATCCAAAACACCTGCATCTGGGAACCATGGAGTGGTGTGAATGACCCCATCTGACAGCTCATTTACTCTGTTGGTGAAGACAGTGTTCTGATAGTCATATCAAAGGTTACATAATGATGTTGAGCCGAGTTCTTCCTCATTGTTTACCCAACCTTGGAAAACAGTTCCTCTTAGTCATGACCAATGACTATAAGAGAGTAACTAGAGAACACACTTTACACACATTTGTCTGAGGTTCTGTTGGGGGAAAAGATGTCCTGAGCTAATTCCATACAGGCTTTCTGCACTCCACCACCACTCCAGGCCAAAGCCATCAAGACACTGGAAATGACAAATCCCATCATCACCAAGGGGAGGGTGGCAAGGACTTGAGGGTGGAGTTAAGCCATTAGGTTTGGTATAAAACCAGACACATGGGCCTTGGGGTTCTCTTGGCTTCACAGCTCTTGGCTCCCCACCAACTTTCAGTCTGCCATTGGGATTCCATTCAGAGGAACAGGTAGACACCTTCAACACTTCATCTTCCTCTTTTCTCCCTGAGTTGTACATTTCCTCATATCCACTTTCCTTGCAAATAAACTTTTTGTTAACATTTTGGGTGCACCTACAGTTGAGTGGTAATAAGTCCCTTTTAAGTGTGTGGGTGAGGATCACAGTCACGCAACCTGTTTTATATCAGGGTTGCCCTGTGACAGTTCCAGGGTCCACGTCCCTCTTCAGGCACCACTTGCTGCAGTCAGGACAGCCCGTGACATTCACAGCTATTAACTCAGAGTCTACATGAATTTGCAGTGGAGAGAGGCTGGGGAGAGCCACTGAGAGCAGTTCTGCCTTTCATTCCCCTCCCAGGTTTTATTAAAAATATGGACAATGGTACAAGAAAAAGCACAAAATTGTGCTTTTTCAGATTACTAAGTTACCACTGAAACAAGTTTTCCTGGTTAGTAGGGAACATGTTGACAAGAGACTATGTCCTCAGAGTGTTCTGGGGAGAAGTTATGTTCACAGAACTTCTAATGCCCTGGAGCTCAGCGTGCAGAGTAAGTGGCTTTTCTCAGAAGACTCTGGCTTTCCTAAGGGTGACAGGCTACCTACAGGATGGTGTGAATGGTCAAACGATAATGTACTTCTGGAAAAATCTCAGATACAGCCTCCTGGTTTGGGGTGTAGTGACTATTGTTTTTGTTCTAATCACTAGATGGCGTCAGAGACATCTTCTAGCAGTTCCAGAACTGTGTTTGTTCCTGCTGATCTCTGGGATGTGGTGGGGGAGGGGAGGAAAGAATGGCAACAATGGGTCGAGGGCCTTCACTGAGGTCTAGTTTGCCCACCTTTCACAGCCTGGACCTCTCACATGTCTCAGGGTGTTGTCTTCTCCAAGCTTTTCCTTCTTAACATGGCACAAATTGGGGTGGTAGTATGGGTGTGTTAGGGGAGAAAGATTCTGAATCAATGATTTTCTCTGCTCCCTCCTCTGTAGTTTTAACTTTCTCGGCATCTGGGTGAATCAATGGTGTCACCAATTTTGTCCAATACATCAGGGTTCCACCAGGAACTCACTGTTATTACTCCTTATGTGATTTCATAGTAGATTTAATTGTAGTTTCTCTTTACTGCAATGTTGGTGATGTCATCTCTAGTTTGTTTTGTTAAAGTAAAAACCCTTTCACTCAAGAGCACTATTAGCCAGCATTTGGAATGCAAGGATGTTTTCCAAAAACAAGAGAATGTTATAACACAGAAGTGACATATTTGAATGTTACTTTCTATAAAAAGGTCACTTCCAAGAATGTCTTCCACTTAACATTGAATTTTGAAAGTTAGTGCATGTTCCTTGGAGATGTGCTATTTTTGCCCCAAAGCACACTTGTTACAGGGCAACCCCGATATAAAACGGGTTGCCTGACTGTGGGTCCTCACCCACACATTTAAACTGCAGACACACACTAAAGGTTAACAAAATGTTTATCTACAAGGAAAGGGGAAAAGAGGAAATGAACAACTCAGGGAGAAAAAGGGGGAGGTAAATTCTTAAATGCATCCTAACCGTTCTGCTGACCTGTAATCCCAAATGACCAGCCAAGACCAAACCCGCCTGGCCAAGAGCATGAGCCGAGAGAGAGACCCACTGACATGGCTGGTTATATTTCACAAATCTTTCAACTAATCACTTTCAAATAATCACTTTCAAATAATCACAGATTTTCAACTTATCACTCTACCAACATGAACACAATTGAGACAAAACAATTGTGGCAAATATACTCTTTTGTAAACAAGAGATTGTTAAAGAAAAATGTGCTATGTCCAAACATTTTACTTTATTTTTAAAGACCACTTATTTTTTTTAAAGATTTATTTATTTATACAAGAACTGGTGTACAGTCCCATGTGCAGGAGGGTGGGAGATTTCACCAGAGACAGAGCAGAGCACAGAGCAGGTAGATAGAAGACACAGTGAGCGAAGCAGGAGAATTCTGCTGTACCATGTGGGTTTCCTGCTGAGCCGCCGGGAATCAAACCTGCACTGCAGAGGCAATGGAGAGCTTCAAATCTTGGTGCTCAACCCACTGTGCCACCAGTGAGACTGAGAGTATAACTTTAAACTAAATATTGAAAAACAACACTTTTGCCCAAAAACAGTCTTAGCATGCAATTGTACTTCACATGATTTTGTTTTTGTTTTTTCTGACTTCTAGAGATGTTAAATGACAAAAATGAGATAACTGGCTATATTATTTATTTCCTTAGAAAAATCACAGACATGTATGATTTTCATTGATATTTAAAACTTTTGCCCAAAGGCAGTCTTTGACAGGTTTATAAGAATAACTATTGTTTTTTTCTGAAAACAAGAGTGTAAAACGCTGAGTTACTTACTGTTTTTCATTTTTATTTTATTTTATTTTAAATAAATTTTAGTTTTATATTCCCCATACAATTGCAACCCCCTAATTTTGACCTCAGTCCCTCCCATAGAGTGTCTCTGGTTCATAGTTTTTTGTTGATTTTGATTTTCACTTTCTTATCATTATTCATTTTCTTGGTCCCTTATTTTTCTAGATTCCTGCTATGAGTGAGACCATCTGGTATTTTTCTTTTTCTTTTGGCTTATTTCGCTGAGCATGAGCCCTTCCAGCGCCATCCATGTTGCTG
>NW_023601851.1:3453849-3483605 GCF_014898055.3 Talpa occidentalis | reverse complement strand
TAGATTAACATTTACATTGCAATTCAGAGTTAGATTACCACAGATTACTTAGAAAAACAAAACTTTTGCCCAAATGTACCCTTTGAAAGTATTACTAGAGCAAACCTTTTGTGAATAATAAATTTTATTTTATATTCACCCATATAATGCAACCCCCCGTTCTGAACCCAATCCCTCCCCTCCCACCCCCCACCACCCAAAAAGTGTCTCTGGTTCATAGTTTTTTGTTGATTCTGATTTTCACTTTCTTATACTTATTCATTTTCCTGGTTCCTTATTTAAGTTTTCTAGATTCCTGCTATGAGTGAGACCAGCCAGTATTTTTCCTTTTGTTTTTGGCTTATTTCGCTGAGATGATCCCTATCAGAGCCATCCATGTTGCTTCAAATTGCATGTGTTGACCTTTTTTGAATGCTGAGTAATATTCCATGGTATATATGTGCCACATCTTCTTGATCCAGTCATCTATTTTGGGGCATTTGGGTTGTTTCCAAAGCTTAGCTATTGTAAATAGTGCTGCTATAAACATAGGGGTGCAGGTGCTCTTTGGGATTGATGTTTCTGTGTTCTTTGGGTGAATACTTAGGAGTGGAATTGCTGGATCATATGGAAGTTCTATGTTTAGTAGGTCAAGAAATCTCCACACAGCTCTCCATAGTGGTTGGACCAGTTTGCACTCCCACCAGCAGTGCAGAAGAGTTCCTTTTTCTCCACACCCTCGCCAACATTTGTTGTTGCTAGTTTTTTTAATATGTGCCCTTCTCACTGGTGTAAGATGGTATCTCATGGTAGTTTTGATTTGCATTTCCATGATTACAAGTGATGTTGAACATTTTTTCATATGCCTGTTGGCCATTTGCATTTCCTCTTCAAAGAAGTTTCTTTTTAGCTCTTCTGCCTATTTTTGACTGGATTATTTTCTTTGTTGTTGTTGAGTCTCATTAGCTCTTTGCAGATTTTTGTAATCAGTCCTTTATCATTAGTGTTGTGTGCAAAAATGTTCTCCCAGTTGGTAGGTTTCTCTTTGTTTTTGTTATTGTCTCTTTTGCTGTGCAGAAGCTCTTTAATTTGATGTAGTTCCAGCTGTTTATCTTTGCCTTCACTATCACTGCTTTGGGTGATGTGTCTTAGAACAAACCATTTTTATGGAAACAAGAGTAAGTTAAAACAGGTATATGACTATCTTATTCCATCATTTAGCAGTACCTCAGAAGCACAGCTTTCAAATAATCACGGGTTTTCTGTTCTCTTAGAGAACATCACATTAGCCCCAAAGCAGTCTTTCAAGCATAAGATGCACTAATTTTTTTAATGTAAACAGGAGAATGTTAAAAAAAGCTGTTAGATATCTATGTTACTTAATTGTTTTGTGTGTGGGACCCTCGCCACCGGCCGGGGAATGAACTGGTGCTGCAGAGGCCGCAGGCAGCCTTGCAGCCCAGCGCTCAATCACTTTGCCACCAGGGAGGCCTTATGTTACTTAATTTTTATAGAGGTACTAGTCTTCAAATTAAATTTTGAAATTTTAGCACACATTTTCTTTGTGAAACACCACTTTCACCTAAAAGAGCTCCTTGTGAGCATTTTGAGAACAATATTTTCTTCTGAAAACAAGTAAGATTAAAACAACAAAGGTAGATATCAGATTATATTGCTTTCTACAAAAGGGTAATCTACAAAATAAACACTGAACTTTCAGAAGTAGTACAAGATTGATTATTTAGTAAATGCAGATTTCAGGTAAAAGTGCTTTTTGCCTTCTGAAAATAAGAGAATATTAAAACACAGAAGTAAGATAAGTAAGACGTATTACTGTGTTGCTTACACTCTGGGGGAAAAAGTCTTTGAAAAGTAAGACTTTCATTGAGATATTGGGCTTTCAGAATTAGTGCATGACTCCTTAGATA
This sequence comes from Talpa occidentalis, assembly GCF_014898055.3. NCBI lineage: Eukaryota > Metazoa > Chordata > Mammalia > Eulipotyphla > Talpidae > Talpa > Talpa occidentalis. The sequence goes on along the minus strand of NW_023601851.1, from coordinate 3,481,698 downwards.
AACATAATTTTGCCATAAATTCTCTTTGAAAGCAACAGGGAAAAGGATTATTTTCTGTTAACAAATGTATGTTAAAGCACAGATTGTCATGGTGACAAGTTTCAAAGCAATAAATCTTTAAAACATCGCGCTATTGAACTGTGAAAGTTAGTATAATATTTCAGAATAATTCAGCACTTTACTTACGATAACACTTTGCAAGCATTTGGGGCAGAAGTATTTTTATTTTCTGAAAACAGGGGAACGTTAAAACACAAAAGTGAGATATCTGAGTATGTTATTTGTATCATGGAGTCATCTAGAAATTCAAATTTCAGAGTTAGTATGTTTTCCCTTAATTAAACACTGCTTTTGCCCAGGCCCTATTTGCAAGCAATAGGAAATATGTTTTTTTCCTGAATACTGGGATTGTTAAAACACTGAAGTGAAATATCTTTGATATATGAGTATAAATCACTGAAAGATAAGAAAATCAACTAAACATTGAATTTTCAGAGTTAGTGCATGTTGTCTTATAAATACCACTTTCTGCAAATTGACCCTAATGATCACGAGAACACATGTTTAACTGAAAAGAAGAGGTGGCTAAAAATGAGGCAAGATGGGCCTCCCTGGTAGTACAGGGGTTAAAGACAGCTCTATCAAGCTCTGATTAGTCACTGCAGCACGAGTTAGTTAGATTCCCTTCAATCCAGGGAGCTACCCACAGGGCGTAGCAGACTCCTCCATGCTGCTCCCTTCAGCAGTGTACTTCAGTCAGTCTGCCTGTTCTGCTCCCCACTCTGTCTCTGATGAATCCTCTCACCTACCACCCTCCTGCAACACTGGCCTATACTATGTTCTTGTATGCATAAATAAATACATTTTTAAAAAAATGAAGTAAGATATCTGTATATCTTGTTTCTTTCTAAACGTATGTCTCTCAACTAATTATTGAACTTTCAGTAAGAACGTGGGTTCTTAGAGAAACACCACTTTCACAAAAGAACTTCTGTAAGAATTCAGAAAAATGTTTTATTATTTAAATGTGACTTGTATTGGAATTCTTTCAAAAAAAGTTGAATTTAACCTGAAATAAGTAGAGGAGAACCTGCTGTCTTGTTTGTGGGTTCTCAAGGCCTCCAAAAGGCATGTCCAAAGGGTAAGACATCCAAAGGTTGTCCATGGAAAAAGTTCTGGTAACCTTAAGAAGAGGAAACCCCTACACAGAATAGATGTCAAGAGTTCACTCTGCTCCTATATGGAGTATTCCAACAAAGTCAGCTAAAATGGCTGGTTGGTTATTCTGCCTTGTGATTTCATACAAAAATATGTAAATTTGTCTAAAAGTACATTTAGTTTGCAAACATTTAGCTGCACTGTTTATTAAAATTGGAATCAAGGTGAAAAAAACTGGTTTTTAGATTTTTTTTCATTTTTTATTCTTTCTTCCTGTAATATGATTGCTGTTTTTATTTGGCTAATGTCTCATGCTCCTTTTTTTTTCCTTTTGGCATGGACTGACTAATTTCCAGTAAAGAAGTACTATCATACTAGACAGTAATGGATAATACTGGTTACCAATTTTTTTTTTCTCTAACATACACTAAAACCCTGAGATAGGTCTTAAAATGCAAAAAAGAGGGGCAGTCTAGAGGATACTTTGCTCCCACTTTATGACAAGTTTCATTTATGCTTAAATTCTTAAAAATTGTTTTGACCTAAAAATTGTTGAACTACGTCTCACTCCGAATTCTTCTGGCCTCACGGCCATGGAGAAGCATTTTACACCAGCAGAACCAAGTCTTAGGGTCTTGGTTGTATATCACCACCCATTGTGAAGACCAACTTGGCTGGGACCTCACAACATTGAACGTGGGGGAGAGGGTATGCTACTGTTTCCCACCTGCAGGACCACTTTGGATTCCATCAAAAAAGGGCCCGTCTTATTCCAGAGCTCCAGCAAGTAGTGACCCAACCACCACCCGGTTGAGAGGAGAAAGGAGGACCCCTTCCCATCGACTGTGCAGTCCTCCAGAATATCAGATCAAGACTTGATGCCCTTGATGCTGCTGTGTGCTCATTTGATGAACATCAACAAGCCCTCTAGACACCACCAATTCTGTTGTGTTCTGTGTAACTCCTATCCCAATGGCATGGACCTTTGAGACACACTATAACCACAGCTGACAGTAAAATGGTCAGGAGGTCATCTAACAATTGCACAGACCCAGCTGCCTTTGCCTGTGCCTGGACCTGTACTTGTGTTTGTGTAATTCCGTGTGTGTATAATCAGACTGATGCTACATGGAAACCTATTAAGCTACATTTATAAGGAAATGTAAATACATTTAAACAGAGGAATGCAAACTTGCAACAAGATAAACAGGCTACATTTGGTAAATAATTGTGGCGCCCCCTCCCGCGGCAGAACTCAAGTGATAACAATCTAGTCCTTGATGTTTGGCACGGTCAAGGCACCGAGCACGCAGGAGGAACACCTCAAACCCCGAGAAGATTACTGCGGATAACACATCGGATCCTGAGAAGATTGCTGCTGAAAGTTATGCTTACAATAGCTTCACTTTTCCTGCGTAGCAATGCAAATAACCCTTTGTCTGTTCATTTCCTGACTCTTAGGAATGTATCTAGTAATGGTGTTAATATTTCTCTGTTAACTTGGCTGGTTATGAACAACTTTTCTTTAATTCTTTTAATAACTGTAATCTTTCTTGTTTCATGAGAAGAGGTTTATAAAAAACAATTACAGAATGCAGTTGGGAAACTTCCCCCAACAGTCAAGACCTCACTTGGAGATATTTTGTGTTATTGGACAACGTCCATGGCAACCACATCAAGGTGGTCTTGGAGAAGAATGCAGTTACATAACATACTGATGAGCCTACATCATATACTGGAACTTACCTAAATAGTAAAAGAATAGTTAATAAATTAAATAAAAGACATCTAAACTTAGGAACAGAATCAAAGAGCTAGGGTCACCATGGATTTCATATTTAGTGCATAGTAAAGCTAATATTTCAATATGGTTTTAGAAGTCTATGATGTGGAAACACGTTGCAAGGGAAATAAAGGCACTTGTATAGAACAAGAAAAACAGGTTTGGAAATAATGTAGCCATAGTTACACCTCATGTATGGTTAATCACATATGCTTAGTTTCTTGTAATCATTATTAAAGAATTGTATTCTGACCCACAAAGTCGGCACTCTCCGACCAACAGAGAGGAGGAAAAAAAACAAACTAAAACAACCAACAAGAACAAACTATGCATCACAAAAATTAACTCAAAATGGATTAAAGATTTAGACATAAGACCTGAAACCATAAAATACATAGAAGGAAATATAGGCGAAACACTATGTGATATGCACATCAAAGACATCTTTACAGACACATCACCCAAAGCAGTGATAGTGAAGGCAAAGATAAACAGCTGGGACTACATCAAATTAAAGAGCTTCTGCATGGCAAAAGAGACAATAACCAAAACAAAGAGAAACCCCACCAACTGGGAGAACATTTTTGCACACAACACTAATGATAAAGGACTGATGACAAAAATCTGCAAAGAGCTGATGAGATCAACAAAAACAAGAAAATATCCAGTCAAAAAAATGTGCAGAAGAGCTAAAAGAACTTCTCTGAAGAGGAAAATGCAAATGCCAACAGGCATATGAAAAAATGTTCAACATCACTTGTAATCAGGGAAATGCAAAATCAAAAACTACCATGAGATACCATCTTACACCAGTGAGAAGGGCACATATTAAAAAAAAAACTAGCAACAACAAATGTTGGCAAGGGTGTGGAGAAAAAGGAACTCTTCTGCACTGTTGGTGGGAGTGCAAACTGGTCCAACCACTATGGAGAGCTGTGTGGAGATTTCTGGACCTACTAAACATAGAACTTCCATATGATCCAGCAATTCCACTCCTAAGTATTCACCCAAAGAACACAGAAACATCAATCCCAAAGAGCACCTGCACCCCTATATTTATAGCAGCACTATTTACAATAGCTAAGCTTTGGAAACAGCCCAAATCCCCCAAAATAGATGACTGGATCAAGAAGATGTGGTACATATACACCATGGAATATTACTCAGCATTCAAAAAAGATAAACACTTGCAATTTGCAGCAACATGGATGGCACTGGAAGGGATCATGCTCAGCGAAATAAGACAGAAAGAAAAAGAAAAATACCAGATGGTCTCACTCATAGCAGGAATCTAGAAAACTTAAATAAGGGACCAGGAAAATGAATAACTATAAGAAAACAAAAATCAAAATCAACAAAAAAATTAGGAACCAGAGAGACTCTATGGGGGGTAGAGGGCAGGAGAGTAGGGAGGGGAGGATTGGGGTCAAAATAAGGGGGTTGCAATTGTGCAATTGTATGGGGAATATAAAAATAAAATTTATTATTAAAAAAAAGAAACTATTGCTGCCTCCACAACCCGTGAACGGGAGCTGTGGAGAACCCTGCAGGATTCGCCGCATCGGTGAGCGAATTACGGCTCCGGGCGCCATTAGAGAACAACAAAAACTCTGGAGACCAGCACACAGCACCGGGGCAGCCGGTAAGCTTGCTTGTGCGGAAAAGCAGCACGCTTAGCGCGCTTGAAAGCAAACGCGGATCAGGATCGCGGCTGCCCAGGTCCCTGCGCCGGAGACCTAGGCTTGCGGGGAGACACACGGAGGCCCTCACTGAGGTGAAAGTCCCTCACTGAGTGAGCAGGAACCAGGCGCCCAGGCACGGGAGCGGGTGCAAAAGGCGCCATTCCCACGCACTGAACTGGGCTTAACAGCCCGCGTCCTGGACCTGAGGGCTTTGGAACTGAGACCCGGGGACACAAAATTCGGGGCGTGGGTTCTCCACGACGGTGGGGCACAAGGCAGACACACCACTCCAAAGACGTTGAGGTTTACTCTACAATTCCCGCTCAGTTCCCTGTCCCACGGTGAGGGGGGTTCGAAAAAAAGCTCCCCAAGGACAGTAGGAGAGATCTCTGGTGCCCACTAGCGACAGAAAAACAAGTCACTAACACCCCATAGAACAGGAAATTTCTTAAGAAAAGTCTTCTTGAAAAGGGCAGAAGGCTCCCGGAGGACCCAGTTGCCAGCTGAGAAGTTAGCCCACGCCAGGCCTCTTCCGACCAGTAGTCTGAGCCCACAGAGGGAGCAGGCTCCCACTGCCTTGGCAGACGGGGCATGCAGAAGAGTGTGCCTGAGACTGCATGCCCAGGGACTGCGTCCCGCATCGCCATTTTAGAACAGGGACATTTCTTCAGTAAAGACTGCCTGAAACCAGCAGAAAGCTCCGTCAGAAGCCAGAGATGGCTTTTGAGGAGCAAGAAGGGAGCGGAGAAGTTCACCCAAGATGCCGGCCAGTCCCAGCAACACAGTGTCCCAATGCAAACGAAAAATTAGAAAACACACAGTAGGGAGTAGAAGAACCTCACGCAACCTAACAACTCCTCAGGAAAGAAGCACACCACAAAAAGAAAACCAGCCCCCAGTGCAATGACAGTAACTTGGAAGAACTTCTGAGCCTTACAGAAAGAGAATTTAAAATTGCCATGATTAAAAAAATGACAGAACTCATAAAGGAAAATAATGATCAGAAGAAGGAAATTGAGTCCCTAAAGAGGGAAAACAAAAGAAGCAAAAGAAACGCAGGAGATCAAAGAATTAATGGAGGCAGTAAAGAACTCTGGGAAAGCAATGAAAGCAGAATAGATGAAATGGAAGAACGAATAAGTACTCTTGAAGACACAGAAATAAAAAGAACCAAAAGAGAAAGGAAGAGAAGAACGAAGGAAAAAGAACGAAAAAAGACTTCGGGAACTATCTGACTCCCTGAGGAAAGGAAATATAAGAGTTATAGGAATTCCAAAAGGAGAGGAGAGAGATGTAGGAAAAGAGAAAATATTCAAAGAGATAATTGAAGAGAACTTCCCAAATGCAAAGGAGCTGAAAATTGATATACAAGAAGCAAGAAGAACACCAAACTTCCACGACGAAAGTAAAAATACAGCAAGACACATAATAGTAAAGCTCCCAAGAATCCAGGACAAGGAAAAAATAATGAAGCTGACAAGAGGGAAGAAACAGATAACATTCAAAGGAAAACCAATCAGGCTGACATCAGACTTCTCTGAAGAAACACTACGGCCAAAGAGAGAGTGGAGGGACATAGTCAACAGACTCCAAGAAAACAGATGCCAACCAAGAATACTCTATACCGCAATACTCTCCTTCCTATATGAAGGAAGAATAAGGACCTTCCCAGACAAAGAGAAACTCCGGAATTTCATTACGACTAAACCACCACTCCAAAAAATACTACAAAGAGTCCTAAAGCCAGAACCTCAGAGGGATGAATAACAACGAAAAAAGGTCAAAAAAGTTATTAAAAGAATAAATAAATAATATCAAAGGGAAGACAAACACAATGGCACATACAGATGCTAACATATCATATTAACTCTAAAGTAAAAGGACTAACACTCTTCAAGAAAAAGACACAGAGTTGCAGGCTGGATTAAGAAACAAAACCGAACCTTTTTCTGTCTCCAGGAAACACATTTACCTACAAAAGACAAAAATAGACTCAAAGTTAAAGGATGGAAAACAATCCTACAAGCAAATGGACCAAAACAGAAAGCAGGAGCAGCGATTCTTATATCAGATAAAATAGATTTCAAACTCAAAAAGATAAAAAGAGACCCCAATGGTCACTATATTATGATCAAGGGAACAATACTTCAAGAAGAAATAAACACTCATTAACATATACTCACCAACGAAGAGCACAAACCTAATATCAGACAACTATTGTCATCTTTGAAAACAGACATTAGAGAAAACACATATGCAGTGAGAGACTTCAACACACCACTATCAACAATGGATAGATCAACAAGACAAAAAATAAGTAAAGAAACTAAAGCTCTAAATAAGGACCTAGAGCATTTGGGCTTAAAAGACATATATAGAACACTAAACCCCAAAAAAAAAACAGAGTACACATTTTTCTCAAGCACACATGGATCATTCTCCAGGATCGATGACATACTGGGAGACAAGACAAACATCAACAGATACACCAAGATTGAAATCATACCAACCATCTTTTCAGACCATGAAGGCATCAAACTAGAAATAAACCATAAAAAAGAAGGCAAGTAACTTTTCTACCTCATGGAGATTAAAAAACACACTACTGGAAGACCACTGGACTAATGAGGAGATCAAAGAGGAAATTAAAAAATTCTTTGAATTGAATGACAAGGAGGACACCAATATCCTAAAGTATGGGATGCAGCAAAAGCAGTAATAAGAGGAAAATATATAGCAATAGAAGCTCACATCAAAAAAAACAAGAAAGAACTCAAAGAAACAACCTAATCTCGAAGCTCAAAGATCTAGAAAAAGAACAACAAAAAAACCCCAAAACCAGTAGAAGAAAAGAAATAATAAAAACCAAAGCAGAAATAAATGAAATTGAAACTAAAAAAACAATCCAAAAGATTAATGAAACCAAGAGCTGGTTCTTCGAAAAAATCAATAAAATAGACAAACCCCTAACCAGGCTCACAAAGGAAAAAAAGGAGAAAGCACGAATAAACAGGATCAGAAATGAAAGAGGAGAAATCACAATAGACACAGCAGAAATCAAAAGAATAATCAGTAACTACTATGAAGAGTTGTATGGAAACAAGTTCAACAATGTAGAGGAGATGGACAAATTCCTACAACTCTGCAATCACCCAAATCTAGATAAAGAAGAAACAGAACACCTAAACAGAACAATTACAAGCAGCAATATTGAAATGGTAATCAAAAACCTCCCCAAAAACAAAAGCCCAGGACCTCATGGATTTACAAACGAATTCTACCAAACATTCAGACATGAATTGGTGCCTATCCTTCACAAACTCTTCCAAAAAATTGAGAAGGAAGAGACAATTCCAAACACGTTCTATGAAGCCAACATTATACTAATACCAAAACCAAACAAGGACAACACAAAAAAGGAAAACTACTGCTCAATCTCCCTAATGAACACTGATGCAAAAATCCTCAACAAAATTTTAGCTATCAGAATCCGACAATGTATCCATAAGATAACTCATCACGACCAAGTAGGATTCATTCCAGGAACACAAGGATGGTTTAACATCCGAAAATCAATCAACATTATCCAACACATCAACAAAAAGAAATATAAAAACCATATGATAATATCAATAGATGCTGAGAAAGCTTTCGACAAAGTGCAACACCCATTCATGATAAAAGCCTTTGAAATTCTTGGGATACAAGGAACATACCTCAACATCATAAAGGCCATCTATGAGAAGCCAACAGCCAGTATCATTATCAATGGAGAAAAGCTAAAAGCAATTCCATTAAGATCTGGAACAAGACAAGGATGCCCACTCTCACCACTGCTTTTCAATATAATACTGGAAGGCCTAGCTAGAGCAATAAGACAAGAGAAAGACATCCAAGGAATCCAAATAGGAAAAGAAGAAGTCAAACTATCACTATTTGCAGATGATATGATAATATACATAGATAACCCCAAAAACTCCACAATAAAAATTATTCATCTCATCAATCAGTTCAGTAAAATGGCAGGATACAAAATCAACACACAAAAGTCAGTAGCCTTCCTACCACAAACAATAAATCTGAAGAAGAAGAAATAAAAAAAAAAAAACATCCCTTTTATTTTCGAAACAAAAAAAATCAAATATTTGGTCATAAATCTAACAAAAGAGGTAAAGGACCTATACAAAGAAACTATAAAAACACTGTTAAAAGAAATAGAAGAAGACACAAAGAAATGGAAAGACATCCCCTGCTCACTGATTGGAAGAATAAACATTATTAACATGGCCATCCTACCAAAAGCAATATACAGATTCAATGCTATTCCAATCAAAACTTCAATGTCATTCTTCAAAGAAATAGAACAATTATTGATGAAATTCATATGGAATCACAAAAATCCCCGAATTGCCAAAGCTCTCCTGAAAAAGAAAGAAGGGAATGGAGGCATCACACTCCCAGACTTCAAACTATGCTACAAAGCCATAATCATCAAAACTGCATGGTATTGGAACAAGAACAGACATACAGACCAATGGAATCAAATAGAAAATCCAGAAATAAACCCACAGATTTATGGTCTACTAATCTTTGACAAAGGAGCAAAGACTATGCATTGGAGCAAAGAAAGTTTGTTCAATAAATGGTGCCGGGAAAACTGGGTTGCTACATGCAAAAGAATGAAGCTTGACCACTACCTCACACCATACACAAAAATCAACTCAAAATGGATTAAAGAACTAGACATAAGACCTGAAACCATAAAATATATAGAAGGAAATATAGTGGAAACACTACGTGATTTGCACATCAAAGAGATCTTTACAGACACATCACCCAAAGCAGTGATAGTGAAGGCAAAGATAAACAGCTGGGACTACATCAAATTAAAGAGCTTCTGCACAGCAAAAGAGACAATAACAAAAACAAAGAGAAACCCCACTGACTGGGAGAACATTTTTGCACCCAACAGTAATGATAAAGGACTGATCACAAAAATCTGCAAAGAGCTGATGAGACTCAACAACAACAAAGAAAATAACCCAGTCAAATAATGAGCAGAAATGCTAAAAAGAAACTTCTCTGAAGAGGAAATGCAAATGGCCAACAGGCATATGAAAAAAATGTTCAACATCACTTGTAATCAGGGAAATGCAAATCAAAACTACCAGGAGATACCATCTTACACCAGTGAGAAGGGCACCTATTAAAAAAACTAACAACAACAAATGTTGGCGAGGTTGTGGAAAAAAAGGAACTCTCCTGTACTGCTTGTTGGAGTGCAAACTGGTCCAACCACTATGGAGAGCTGTGTGGAGATTTCTTGACCTACTAAACATAGAACTTCCATATGATCCAGCAATTCCACTCCTAGGTATTTACCCAAAGGACACAGAAACATCAATTTCAAAGAGCACCTGCACTCCTATGTTTATAGCAGCACTGTTTACATTAGCTAAGCTTTGGAAACAGCCCAAATGCCCAAAAATAGATGACTGGATCAAGATGATGTGGGACATATATACCATGGAATATTACTCAGCATTCAAAAAAGGTCAACACATGCAATTTGCAGCAACATGGATGGCACTGGAAGGGATCATGCTCAGCGAATTAAGCCAGAAAGAAAAAGAAAAATACCGGATGGTCTCACTCATAGCAGGAATCTAGAAAACTTAAATAAGGGAGGTAGAGGATGGGAGGGGAGGGATTGGGGGGTAGAGGATGGGAGGGGAGGGATTGGGGTCAAAATAAGGGGGTTGCAATTGTATGGGGAATATAAAAATAAAATTTATTATAAAAAATTGTATTCTGTACCTTGCTATGGAACACTGCACACATCTTTCATAAAAAACAAGAAAATATATCACTTATGTCATTTATGATTGATATCATCTTTTGTTGATCTTATGTAACCTAATGCTGTTTGAAAATGTATAAAAATGCGTAATGATTTGAGCACATTACGGTCAGATTTTCACTCCTGAAGTGTGTCTGTGTGCACCAAATCCTTGATCACCCTGCACAGTTTCTCATCCCTGAGTCGGCCCTGCTAGTCTACCGCTGCTCTGGTCCATGGCAATAATTATCAGTAGGAGGAGGAAAAAGTGTTATAAATTCAATAATGGGGTGTTATCCAATTAAGTCTATTGCATTATGTAAAACCTTTGGGAATGTCTTTTTTATGAAGTGGGTGAAAGGCCAGAATCATAGCCGGTAACTTGAGTCACCAGAGAGAGTGGGGAACGAGCAGGCAGATGTATGGAAACACACTCTGAGTGGGGGCAGCTGGCGAGACAGGAGTGGTCTGCTTTGTCATCAGGGTTGCTCGCCAGCCAGCCGGGCATCAAACTTGCACCTCATAGACTGCAGGCAGACTCACTGCACTTCGCTCAACCCCCTGCACCACCCGGGAGGCCCTTTGGGAATTACCTTAATTGTACTAATCCTTAGTTTTGGATATATGGTATTTCCTATAGCCTTCTACAAAAACAAAGATGCAGTGGGGGCGAAATGAATACTGCCACAATATTCACTGCAAAGGCTGCATTAAAAAAACAAACAACAAAGGGAGTTATTGGTGACCCCCAAGGCATGAAGTGCTGAGACAAGGAAACCATCAGGCTTGAAAAGACTGATAGACACGGGTTGGAAAACTGGCTTGTGAACAGATCAGAATGTTCTTTCTTGTGTCAATGAAACTTTGTCTGGGGGACAAACTGGATGAGAAAAGAAACAGAATAATGCAGAACCTTGGGCCACCTGTGTGCCCAGCCAAGGCCAAATGCTAAGAGAATGATTCATTGCCTAGTAACTAAGCAAAAGGGTAGGGGGGTGGTTTGTATCAATAAAAATGAGTTGAGCACAGAATAAGAGGCCTGGCATCCACTGGGTCCCACTTCTCTAAAACTCTCTTTTGGGTCTGTCATTTATTTCCTTGGTTCAGTGGGATTCCTCTCTCAAGCCTGAGCTGGACTCTGGCACATTATCAATCTTTAGGGGATGTGCAAAATCTTTTTTTCCTTCCTAAGAAGAGATGGTTAAAATGCAGAACTGAGGTATCTGTACATGATACTTACTTGTAGAGAAAAGTGACATACAGCTAAGACTTTCAACAGGTGACTCAGCATTAAGCCCAAAAGTACTTTTTTTATATTTAAAGAGCAGGTTTATTAGGGAAAGAGTAAAAGAGTCCTTCACCCTAAAAGAGTAAAAGACACTTGGCGTAGACACAAGCAGTTTTCTGAGAGGCCGCAGGCGGGGCCTTGAGTAGAGTGGCCTCCGCTGAGGGAGGTCAGTGAGGAGAGGGCCCCGCAGGTGCAGGCCACGGGCAGGTAGGAGGCTGCTGCCCTGCAGAGGGACAGAACTGGTGACAGGAAGCACCTGCATAGTCACAGGTGGGCAGACAGAGTGCTGCCCCAACACAAGTTGAGTATGTGTGTTTGTGTCATAAGAAGAGAATGCTAGCACAGAATGGAGATATCTGTGCATGTTTGTTACTTCTTGGGAAAAGTCACCTACAGCTAACTTTTTTCAATTAAATGTTTAACTTTTAACCCTAGTGCATATAATGTTTAAACCTGGTACATATTTTCGGGGTCATTCAGCATTTCCTCCAAAAGCTGTCTTTCGATGTATCTGGAATACACGTGATTTTTTCATAACAACAGTTTTAAATCACTGAATTAGGACGTCCGAATATAAGTCTGTCAACTAAATATAAGTCTGTCAACTAAGTCTGTCAACTAAACTTTGAACTTCCAGAGTTAATTCATATTTACAGTCTTTTTTAACATTAAGCCACAGACTTTGAGCACAGATGGAGTACAAGTGTTTTCATCATAGGAAGAGATACTTAAAACACAGCATTGAGATATTGTGTCCCAGATTACATATCTGTATCTGATGAAAGTGTACATATCATACCTTACATATCTTATCTGAGGAAAAGTCAAATACAGCTAACTATTCCAACTAAAGCTTGAACCTCCAGAGTTAGTCTGGATGCTATACTAAGCAGCCTGTTCAGCCACCATTGTCTGTCACCTGCAGTTCTGCATGCCTACACAAGGTCACAACTACCCAGACAATCAGTGGTAGGACCAAACCTTACAAGGTACCTTTCATTTCAGACCACGAACATATCTACATACTTCTGGGAAGGTCATGAGGTATGATCAGCAACACCTGGGAGTCCAAGCACTGATGCATGACAAGGTACCCCTGATGCTGAGCAGTGGCTGCCTTGTTGATAAGATTGAATCCCTAGGTGGGGGTCCAGAGCTTGATCTCAATGACAATACCAGGTCTTCAAGCAGATGTGAAGTGTCTGGAGGTCAGACTCAGAACCCCTTATAATATAGATGACAAAGCACATTTTATAGTTTCACCCTCCCTTTTCTCATTGTCCTCCTTTCCTTCATGACTGATGCTGTGTGATTATTCTGTCAATTAGAGGCCAGGATCTTGCTTTTTGGCAGAATCCTGCATCCTACAGTTAGCTCCACGACTCCTGTTTGTCAGTGCAGTGTTGTCAATGCAACAATTGGTGTATGGACAAGGGTCCTTGCACCCCACCTCTCAAGCCCAGTGTCAGGAATTGGATATACTCTCAAGCCTGGCCAAAGGCCCCACAAACCCAGAATCTGTCATGTCTTTCCTTTTTCTCTTAGAAACTGATGTAGTTTTGTGGAGGGTAGGGTCCTTGGGTTCACTCTGGCAATAGTTTCACCAGAGGTCCCATTCAGCAGCATGTGGTGAGTTCCCCCAGCAAGTTTCTCCATGAGACAGAAACATTAGTCATATTTAAAGGGCAGGTTTATTAGGGAAAGGGAGAGGGACGGGTTTGCTGAGAGAGGCCTGCATGGTTGTAGGCGGGCGGCCTTGAGAAGAGCTGCCGCCTCTGAGACAGGTCAGTGAAGAAAATCCTGGCATGGTACAGATCATGGGCAGCTAGAAAGCTGCTGCCCTGCAGAGGGAGAGAGTTGGCGAAAAGGGGCACCTGCATAGTCACAGGTGGGGCAGTGGAATTGCTGCCCAGAGACTTCCCTGACATAGTCCTCTTCTGTTTGGGAGGGGTCACTGCTCCCTGGGAGTGGCCTGTGCGTTGTTGATTTGAGATAACTAGGCAAAACCAGGAAGGGACCAGTGAGTGCAGGGTGGGCCCAATCTCCAGATCTTTACCCTCAGGCCTGTGCTCCACTCTCCGTAGCATCTGATCCTGCTTGGGTCTCATACCTTGTGACAAGGCACTGGTGCTTAAGGGTCACGACCTCTACAGCTGGGTTAATGTTCATTTTATTCCTCTCGATCCCCACCTCCTTGTGTGAATCAGGTTCTGTTCTTGGGGCAACTCCTTTCCAGTCCTTCTATTCTTATCCTCCATCAGAAACCATCAGAGCAATTATAAAGAACGACTTGGAGTTCTTCTACAACCTAGGGATAAGATGTATCTGATACTGAGCTCATGCAATTTTTTTTTTATAATTTTAAAAAAAGATTTATTTATTTATACAAGATCTGTGGTACAGGCCAGAAGAACAGAGGGTGAGAGGGCTCACCACAGACAGAGCAGGGAGCACAACAGGCAGACAGACCGAAGACACTGCATAGGGGAGCAGCAGGCAAGACAGCAGAGGTCTGCTGCGCCATGTGTGTATCTCCCTGGCCAGCCGGCAGTCGACCCTGTGCTGTGGAGGCTGCGGACAGCTTCATAACACTGCACTCAACCCTCTGCACCACCGGGAAGGCCTGAGCTCGCTCGATTCTTAACAGCCCATTGTCCCGGGCTTCCTCAAGAAAGAATCTTAAATTTCAAAGCTTGGAAAAATTTAGGAAGTCATTTACAGAGAGACTTAGAAACAATTGTCTCTCATCTGGCTCTTCAGTCACTAGATGAGAACGTGTTTATGAGTCCCAAAGAGCCAGGCCATGACTCAGCCAGTGCTTGTCCTCCTCCCCCACCTCTGTACCGCCACCACAGAATAAGCGCTGCTGAGACCCAAAAGCAAGACCACTGTCTCCAGTAGATTCTGGCCACTCACGCAAAAATGTTTCATGGAAAACAATTGGAGGAGGAGTGCATGGTCCCCCACACTAGCGTTTATCATCTGCTATTATTAAGGGATTTAGAAAAGGCATTTCTAGAAATGGTCATCAAAATTCACTACAAAAGTTACAATAATGGATATAATATGATGTGAGGTTCTTATCAAAGCAGTACCTACCGAATGTTGCTGGCTAATGGGGGCTGCCCCTGCTCTCAGCAAGCAGCTGCCTGGACCTGTGCGCCAGGGTGGAGAACCTTGGCTGGTATGTCTCTGCTGCCTTCCTTGAGAGAGACTGGACTGTCCTTTTCCCCACCTCGAGACTCTGCTGTAGTAGTCTGCTCTATAAGTGGAAAATTGTCTCCCTGTGTCTCTTACAATGTTTATTTATTGAGTAATAATGGCTAAATTGCTTATTTGACCTGTAAAATGTTAATTTTCTCATAAAAATTAATTGAGCTGGTAGAAACTATAAAATGGAAATGCAACTTACTGTGAACCTTAGATTTCTGATAAGAACCTAAGAACTGGCAAACTGTTTTCCCTACGTGTGGCCCATAAGAAAGGTGTTCCTTTGTCTTAGAAATGTGTTTGGTCTCAGTGAGATAGAGAGAAGCAATGTAAAGCCAAAGGATCATTTCTTAGAAATACAGACTAAAATGTTTTCTTACCTCAAAGTTAGTAAACACAGTTTATCTTTAAAATTTTGATAATCATTGAAGTTGGGCATTTATTCTATGTGAGAATTTTAACATTTTTCTCATTGAAAACCTTGGAATAAATGTATATTAAAAACTTGGTTAAATGGGGCCTCCCTGATAGCTCAGCGGTTGAGTGCTGGGCTGTGAAGCTGCCCACAGCCTGTGCAGCACCAGTTCGGTCCTCAGCCACCAGCGAGGGTCCCACATGGCACGCAGACCTCTCCTGCCATGCTTGCTGGTCCCCTCAGCAATGTACTTCATCAGTCTGCCTTTTCTGTTCCCCACTCTGGCTCTGGTGAACTCTCTCACCCTCCCACGCTTCTGGACTGTACCCAGTGCTTGTATAAATGAATAAATAAATAAACAAACAAACAAATAAATAAATAAATCTTTAAAATGGACTTGAAATACTTTTCATGATTCCTATGGGCCATGGTACAGGCCAGTGATGATTTCTCTCATGTCGTGGAAGTTTAATAATAAAAATTGTTGACTAAGTTATTTTAGCTAAATGTTTTCAGATTACTTTTTGCTCCTTATTCTAAGAAAACTAAAATTTAATGTCGCCTCACCTGAAAGAAAATAAAGTGTAAGTTGTCCAGTTAAAGGGATGATAGTGTAATAGCTATTGCAATAACTTAAAATCTAAAAACTAGACACTAGTATGTAATAACTCTAAATACAAGCAAAGGGAGGAATGTATTGGAAATGGATATTTTTAACATCCTGAAAATAATTTAAATACAATGGTTGGGTTTAAAATGTAACAGTATTAAAATGACAATACAAATAAATAAGATAAAATAAAGTGTTAAGGATCTTAGGTATCTTAAGAAAATAAATTTTACATTTCAAAGACTTGCTATAAAAATATTAAACTTTGAAAACAGCAATAGTATCTGTATAACATCAAATATTAGCTCTTTTTGCATATGAAAAATCAAGATTTTGTAAAGCTGCTTTTATTAACTTCCTGTAACAAATTAAAGGCTGTTTAGGTAACCCAAAAATCTTGGTGCATTTACCCTCAGAAAGTAATCTTTTCCTATCAGCATTAGTGAGACTTGTCCCAAAAAAACCTTTTGTGCTTCCCTGGTGGTGCAAGGGGTTAAGCACTGCACTATGAAGCAATCACAGCCACTGCAGCACGAGTTCGATCCCCAGCCGGCCAGGGAGGAACCCACATGGCGAAGCAGACCTCTCCTGTCTCACCCGCTGCTCCCCTCAGCAGTGTATTTCGTCAGTTTGCCTGTTCTGTTCCCCACTCTGTCTCTGGTGAGTCCTCTCACCCCCTACATCTCTGGCCTCGCCCCCAGCTCTAGTATACAAAAATAAACAAATCTGTAAAAAAAGAGAGATTTTTGTGTATTAATTTTGTATCCTTCTACTTTACTAACTGATTAGTTTGATTAGTTTTTCTGTGGCGTTTTGGGGGTTCTCTATGTATATTATCATATCATCTGCAAATAGTGCTAGTTTAAATTTTTCCTTCCCTGTCGGGATTAGGTGTATGTCTTTCTCTTCTATAACTGCTCTGGCTAGGGCTTCCAGTATTATATTGAAAAGCAGTGGTGAGAGCGGACATCCATGTCTTGTTCCAGATCTTAATGGAAATGCTCTCAGCTTTTCACCACCGAGAATCAAAGATGGCCTTTATGATGCTGAGGTAAAATAGATGACTGGATCAAGAAGATGTGGTACATATACACCATGGAATATTACTCAGCAATCAAAAAAGATAAACTCATGCAATTTGCAGCAACATGGATGGAGCTGGAAGGGATCATGCTCCGCAAAGTGAGCCACAAAGAAAAAGAAATATACTGGATGGTTTCACTCATAGCAGGAATTTGGAAAACCTAAATATGGACCATGAAAAAGACTAATTATAATAAAGTAAAAATCAAAATCAACAGCAATTCTAAACCAGAGAAACATGGGGGGAGAGAGTATAGGATCAAAACAAGGGGGCTGGGAATTGCATAGGGACTATTACCAAGATGAAAATGCATGCATTGCGCAAAAATGAAAAAATGATGTAAAAATATATAAAATTAAAAAAGAATTAAAAAAGAATTACTAAAGTATTAGTGCTTTTAACCAGCAAAAAGAACACCCCCTCTTTCTCCTACAGAAATTATTGGACAGTTAACCTAAACTTTCCACAATATTTCATGACTTTCTCCTTCATTCCCAATCTAAAAATCATCTACCTACTTATTTTTCTCAAAGATGTTTCTTGTTACCAAGGGACATTTTTGCTGCCAGTTATTATCTGGCTACCATCTTGGTTCTATTAACACAGGTCTTGTTACAGGGCAGGGAGAGGGGCACCCCAAACCCCCGCACACCTGCCTGCTCCAAATAGGTTCTGCCATCCACCACATCAACACAAAACATCTGAGACTTTAATGAAAATTAAATAGGAAATGCAAAGAATATAGTTTCTAAATAAAGCTCCCAAACTTAGCCATCCCCTTGAGGATAAAAGTCCACTCAAGCAGGATTAGCCCAGAACAAGGCCCCATAGCTTGTCACAAGTCTAAAGCATCTTCCAGTGGTGACCCACAGAAAAGGATCAGAAACAACCAGCAATCTGGGTCGAGAAGAGCAAAGTCAAAAATCAAGAGGAAAAAACCACCTTAGTCACCTCCCCACGAGTCTCACCCACATCTGTTTCAACCAGACCATGGCCAAAAGGCAAGCGCAGTCTCTTCACAGTTTTCTTGGCTCCATATGCCTCCTCCAGGTCTCCTTCTGGCTCTCTCCATCCTGCCTCCTTCCTTCCTCAGTCTCCTCTGCTGCTGCTTCTCTCCCTGCTCAGCTCCACCCTCCTTTTTGGTGGGGCAGGAATCCTGGAACTCCCCCTTTCCTGGGGATCTCCTGTTACAGGCTCTCCAAGGAGGAGATGGGGTGTCTCCTTACTTAATCAGAACAGTTTCAAATTGTTTTTCCAGGGTTGAATATGATCGTTCTTTACTACCCACCCTGAACGAACACATTCTTTCTGTCACCATTTTTGTCAATTCTCCCATTTTCTAGGCATTTGGTATCTTCCTAGCAGTTCCTTCCATACAGGTCGCGGAGTCGTAGTGTGGTGCTCACACCCTCAGCTCCCAGTAACTCTCCCTTTGGTGGTGACAGGATTTGTCTTTCCCAATGTCCTGATGGCTTTGGTCTGGAGTGCGGGTGGAGTCCACAAAGACTGCATGGAATTAGCTCAGGACATCCTTTCCCCCTAGCAATTCCCCCTTTTCCCATTTTGCTACCATATTTTGGTGATGAAGATCCAATAAATGGATGCTGGGATACAGTCTCAGATGCTGGCAGTACTTTTTTATGCAGAAAGGCTTTCAATCTTGATTCTGATATTTACTTTTTCCTTTTGTTTTGTTTTTTTTTTTTTTTTTAACCTTCGAGGTTTTTTCTGCTCGTTTTTGTTACTTTGGCCTATGAATGAAACTGCAGTTGTATGAGATATCCCAAGTGTGATAAATGGTAACTAAAGAGTTCTTTGTGTCTATATGTTGTATGTCTGTATGTCCTTTCCTTGTGTCCTTCGCTTGGCCTCTAGTGGCTGAAAAATGGTATACACGGTACCTATAGACATTGAAAAGAAAAAAAAAAAAAGGTGTCCAGTTAGGAGAAAAATACTAAAATTTATGGTTTGATTGTCTGCATTGCATTTCTGACCTAAGCCCGTGCCTTCATAGAGACTGAACATTGCTGTTTCTGCTGTTTTCTGGCATTGATGGGAAAGCTTTCCAGAAATCTGAAGTAAAACCTGGTAGCTTATCATTTGGTTGATAGAAAGATATTTTGTGGCACCTCAGTAGAGCTCCTGAGACACTCCACAAAGTTTCTCCCTTTCCTCCTGTGAAAAGCATTAGATGAATTTGTTCTATTTAGTTTACTTAGTGAAGTCAAACTAGAAGGGAAGCATTGTCACTTGGCAAACTGGTAAAAGTTTGACATGTACAGAAATGTTTACCTTGTTTTTCTAAAACATGAATAAAACCTCAGTATCTGATATGTATGTAAATTGTCACTGGTGATTGTTGCCTTGTAATATCGTATTCCTCAATTATTTGATACCTACGGAAATTGTTTCTGGAGAACATAGGGGGAAAAGATCTCAACAGATTCCTATTTATGAAACTTTTGATGGGTTAAAAGTTGGAGATACACCTGATTTTTACTAAGTTTTGACGTAATAGTGGTAATTTTGTTGCTTTTTTTCTGATTCAACAAAGTTTTCTTGTGCTGACTGACCAGGACCTGCAGCAATGTTGAATAATTATTATTTTTTTCTTTTTTCAGCACAGCTTACTTGTGATTGTGTTTTCTTTCCCGTTGATTCCAACACAGCATGAAATTGGTGTTAGTAATTTTTACTGCTCAATCCATAGGGATTTTGTCTGTTTAAAACAAAAAAGAATTGGACATCAGTGTCATTGTGTGGCATTGAGCGGAGTCCTTTCAGGAAGTTGAACAGAGCTGAACCAGAAGAGGAGTACCCGCTGCTTTGTTCACAGAGTTCCAGAGACCTCCCAGGAAGGTGAGGAAGCTGCCTCCATGGGCAGGACTGGACAATCCAGAAAACGAAAAGGCCCTGGTACCCTTGAGAAGAGGAAAGCTCAGCATCTAATGAGAACAACTTTGCTCTTGAAGCCTACATGGACCAGATGTCAAGAATTTGCTCTGATCTGATATGGAGTATTGCAACAAAGCCAACTAAAATTGCTATTTAATTATTCTGCCCTGTGATTTTATGCAAAAATAGGTAATGTGGTTAAAAGAATTTGGTATTAAGGTTGAGAGAACTTGTTTTTACTTAAGTTGAACCAATTTTTTAGTTTTTTTCCCCTGTGATTTGTTATCTTTGCTGTTTTGTTTTGGCTAATGTCTCCAAGAGTTTTTTGGGAGGCGGGGCTTGCACTACAAACTGATTTTCCAGGAATGGAGGACTACTGCTTTCCACAGTGGACAATACCTGGAGAGACTGGTTTTCTTTCACACTGAAGCCCTGATACCCCTTGACAAACTGTCTTACTTTCAGCCCACACACCGTAGTCCTCGCCTGTGCGTTATACTCAACTGCAGGCACACACCAAAGGTTAGTAAAAGGTTTGTTTACAAAAGAAAGGGAAAATGAAGAAATGAATAACTCAGGGATAAAAAGAGGGAGATAAACTCATGAATGCATTCTCCCCATTCAGCTGACCTGGAACCCCAATGGCACGCGGAGAGCTGTGAAGGCACCGGCTTAGGTCAGAAATACAATGCAGACAATCAAACCATAAATTTTAGTATTTTTCTCCTAACTGGACACCTTTTTTCTTTCTTTTCAATGTCTATAGGTACCGTGTATACCATTTTTCAACCACTAGAGGCCAAGCGAAGGACACAAGGAAAGGACATACAGACATACAACATATAGACACAAAGAGCTCTTTAGTTACCATTTATCACACTTGGGATATCTCATACAACTGCAGTTTCATTCATAGGCCAAAGTAACAAAAACGAGCAGGAAAAACCTCAAAGTTAAAAAAAAAAAGGAAAAAGGAAATACCAAAATCAAGATTGAAAGCCTTTCTGCATAAAAAATTACTGCCAGCATATGCATGATTCTAGAAGCGCATATGAGTCATGTGAGTCATCTCAGTTCAGAAAAGTGAATGCTCAGCTCCAATAGCTAGAAACGAAGGCAAGAACATTTAAGTTTGTTTCTTTTTCTTAAATTACTATCTCAGGTCCTCTATTTTGGGCATTCCCTGCTGCCCAAAATCCCATTGGGTTCACAAAACCAATGGGATTTTGTCTCTGGTCAGTTCATTCTGGGCTTTTTTAGATCTATTGGAGCCCAGTCGTTTGTCTCTTTTCCTCTGTACTGGGCTCTTGATTTCTCCTCTGTCCATATTACCTAGTGTCACCTGAGCTACTCTGGGCTACCATTTGTCTCCTTTCCTCTCTCCTTGGTTCCGGGTGCTGTGCTCTCCGTCTACACTGCGTGAATCGTCATGTCATGGTCTCCTCAGTCCTCTGTCCTGTCTTCTCTAAGTATTTCGTCTGCCACTTACCTGTAATCTGGGACAAATGTGCTTCCAATATCCCTCTTTCCTGAAGTAGACTCACTGATTTCCCCCTAGGGGTTCACTTCTCTTGGGTTCACGTCTCTGGTGTTCATGTTTCAGTCAGTTATTGTTTTCCTGAAATCCTGTCCTGTGTTCCCTTTGTACAAAAACAGTTACAAAGTTTCAGTCTCTTTTCCTTTCTGTTGTTATGAACCCAAAATGCCAAGTCCCCTAACTGAGACGGACTCATATCTGTGATACCATCCACCTCTGATAATTTTCTCCTTATGTCTGGGGCACAATGTGTAATGAACGCCATAGTGATCAGATGCATATTCTCTGGGGCTTCTGGATTTATATCTGTGTGGTCAGTTTGTGTGGGGATAATTGTTTCAAGGAACTCTGAAGGATCCTCAGTTCCCTGAGCAAGCTCTAAGATTTTATTGTCATTTTTTTTTTTGTTTGGGCATTCCCTGCTGCAGTCCTACCAGTAAACATTGTTTGTAGAGCTCTGACATCTCCATTTCCCCATTGTTGGGGTCCCCAGTCAGGATCTACCATTGGGACAACCATCTCTGTCTCTGGGAATTATCTGTCCTGTTGGTGGAGACAGTCAGCCTCCTCCTTGGCTTTCCTGAACACTATTCTCTGTTCATCCAGAGTCAGCAAAATTTGGAACATAGACTGCATATCCGCCCAGTGAAGGTGGCAGGAGAGGAAGATAGAGGCAAACAAGTTTTCCATCCACTTCGGAGCCTCCTGGTTTGAGGGAGAATGAGCTCCTCCAATTCAGGAGGTCTGCGGTGCTAAAGGGATGGTGTGACCGAAATACTCAGCCAGTCGCCCATCAGCATCTGTTTGGAGAGGAAGCTGTCTTGCCTCAGGGTGACCCTTCCTGCCAAAGTGGGTGCAGCATCTAGTGTGGGGAGGAGATGCCATTTTAGTTTCCTTCCCGCAGGGCAGTGGAGGCTGTGAAGCTTCAGGAGTCTGTGCAGGAGGGGCCTTGTCACATGGAGAAGGACTTTGTCCTGATGTATTTAAGGCATTTAACATATGATGCTCCTCCTCTTCTAACTCTGTCCTCTTGCAGTCCTCATGGGAAGGGGAAGTTTCATCCCTTCTCACTGACATCAGCCTGAGCCCTTGCCACATCCAATTTATGGAGGGCAGTCGGTATCAAGTCCTGCATATTTTCAAGAGCTTGATCCTGCAAGCCCTTAAAAGCTGGTTCAAAAACGGTAAGGTTTTCATTTCTTACACTCTGCACAGCTAAATTGAGAGCCTGAATTTGTATGGTCTCTGAATTTGTATGGTCTCAATGGGTGGAGTGCAGCATCTAGCTCTCAGAGAAGCAAAAATGTAGCCAATGGTGCTGACACTTACTAACAGTAAAACAGCCAGAAACACAGATTGCAAAGCTCCTGTGGCTTGCAAGCCACCCACAGAAGAATATAACAGCAAAATCATGTGCCACAGCCCCAGTTTCATCAAATTATATATGCTTATAAAGCTGGTAGTGATGTTGAACGGAAAAAGAGTACTTAAAGTCAAGGCCAGGATACAACTGAAAGAACTTAAGTTAGGGATGAGATTGCTTGAAACATCAGACAGTGCCTTATGGAAGTGGGAAAAAAAAACTGCTCAAGAGCTAGGACAAAGACATTTACCGGTGTCCTGAAGACCTTGTGTGCTTAAGGTGACCAACACAAGGAGTTACTTGGGTTGGTCTACCACGGGTATAACTTGGAAACCATGTTAGGTGTCAAACTGTTACAGAGCAACCCCACGCAGGGGTTTCCAGTGGGTCCTCACCCACACACTTAACAGGGAATTAATACTCAACTGCAGGCACACACAGAAGGTTAATAAAATGTTTATTTACAAAAAAAGGAAAAGTGAAGACATGAATAACTCAGAAATATGAATAACTCATGAATGTGCCCTGCCCGTTCCTCTGACCTGGAATCCCAATGGCATGCTGCGTGCTGGCGAAAAGCCAATCGCCATTAGGCCAAGAGAGCGACCAAGGCCCAAGTGTCTGGTTTTATACCAAACCTGGCTGGTTAACTCCACCCTCATGTCCCAGCAATGGGATTTGCATTTCCAGAGTTTTGATGGCTTTGGTCTGGAAGGGATGTGGAGTCCACAAAACCTGTATGGGGTTTGCGTAGGACATCCTTTCCCCCTTAACAAGACCAGTGATCATTCTTTCCAGATGATGTGTCATCACCATTCGGCATTTGCCATCATGGGTTTTTGTTCCTGTGTTAAATCTGACAATGGCCCGGCTTAGGCTTCTGAATTTATTACAGCCTTTTTATCTCACTAGGGCAATAAGCACATTGTTGCTCAAGCTGTCATTGTAGAACATGGAATGGACTCTTCAAACTTTTCTAATGAAGCAATAAAGGGAGGGATCAGGAGAATAACCTGCCCCCCACACAGGAACAAATATACAACGTTTATGTACTTTTAACATCTTAGATTGCAAATGCTCTGGCCTAAGAGCTAATGAGCAATATTTAATACCTAACATGTCTGGCCTCAGGGCAGTACATTCCATATCAGTAGAAGCAAGCTGTAGGCACTTGGTCTTTAACACCACTCTTTGTAAGGACCAACTTGGCTGGTACCTGAGGGGAGGATGTGTTTGAGTTTCATCACCTACAGGACCACAATGGGTTCCAGCAGCAGAGCACCCCTATCATGAGCTGGCAACAAAAAGGACCAATCCTACTCCAGAGCTTCAGCCATTAGTGATTCAGCTGCCACCTGGGTCCTTATGAGTCTAAAAGGAAAAAGAGGACCCCTTCCATAGACGGCATTCTTCTGGAACATCAGATCGAGACCTGATGCCCTTGAGGCTGCTGTATGCTGACTTGGTGAAGATCAATAAGCCCTCTGGACACCACAGACTCAGTTTTGTTTAGTCGTGATGCCATTTTTTAAGGTTTATTTTGTTTATTCAAGAACTGGGGTACAGGCCAGAGGTGAGGGAGGGTGGGAGAATTCACCAGAGACAGAGTGGGGAGAAGAACAGACAGATGGACTGAAAACACTGCAGAGGGGAGCAGCAGGTGAGACAGGAGAGTTCTGCCATGCCATGTGGATATCTCCCTGGCTGGCCTCCAAAGGAATCAAACCCATGCTGCAGAAGTGGAGACAACTTCATAGTGCTGAACTCAACCTGCTGCACCACCTGGGAGGCCTTTGTTGTGGTACCATTCTGTGTAACTCCTATTGTTTCATTACGACCATTCCTGAAAAAATGAATAAAGACAACTTCATGGTATAGTCCATAATAACCTTGGACAGGCTATCATGGACTTTAGAGACAAACTACAGCAACTACTGGCACAATCACAACAAAAAGCATGAAAATGTCACAATGGCACATTAAAATGGCACCGCCTGTTGGCTAAATCCAACAAGCTGGTTGTCAGATCTCTATGTTAAAATCTGGATTTTGTTTGGCATAGGTTAATTAGTCCTGTTCTGCGTCTTCCAGACAACTCTACATTAAAGTTCTGCTGCTCTCCTTTTAACTCTGTCAATTCTAGCTGTTACCTGTAATAACAACTGTTCCACTAGAGGTGGACATGATACAATTGTTGACTACATTTCTCCATCTGTAGCTATCTACCTGATCCCTGAATTAGTCACTCACCAAATTATCACTTATTACTTTTTATGTTTAGTAGAGATTACACTATGTATCTGTTAGGGGGGAAGGATGTCCTGAGCAAACTCCATACAGATTTTGAGGACACCATCCTGTTCCAGACCAAAACCGTCAAGACACTGGGAATGACAAATCCCATTATCACCAAAGGTAGGGTTGCTGGGACCTGAGGGTGGAGTTAAGCAGTCAGGTATGGTACAAAACCAAACACATGGGCCTTGGGTCATTGTCTTGGCTCTTCACCAGCTCTCAGTGTGCTATTGGGACTCCAGGTGAGTTGTACATTTCCTCATTTCCCCTTCCCTTGTAAATAAACCTCTTATCAACACTTTGTGTATGTCTGCAGTTTAGCATTAATAAGTCCCCTTTAAGTGCATGGGTGAGGACACAGAGTCAGGCAACCCGTTTTATATCGAGGCTGCTCTGTAACATATCCATGCGCATATAGCACTCCCTTTTCTTCTCAGAGGCATATTAATGATATTCCCCAATCTCCTGTCTTCCTTTATTTCACTAAAATAAAAATGGAGGGGGTATGTAGGTCTGCAATCCTAACTGGCCTATTCATTCATCATTGTATGTCACCTACAGTTCTGCATTCCTGTACGTCAGAACTGCCTGCTCAATCAGACATATGAACTAAACCATACAAGCTGCCTTTTTAAAAAAGATTTATTTTTTATGCACACAGGAACTGGGGCACAGGCCAGAGGTGTGGAGGGATGAGAGGATTCACAGAGACAGAGTGGGGAATAGTACAGGCAGATTGACTGAAATACACTGCTGAGGGGAGCAGTAGGCGAGTCGGGAGAGGTCTGCTGTGTAATGTGGGTAGCTCCCTGGCCGGGGCTCGAACTCGTGCTGCAGAGGCGGCGGATTGCTTCACAGTGCTGTGTCTTAACCCCTTGCGCCCCCAGGGTGGATGAGAAGAGCACAATCTTCTCATCACAATCTCTGATACTATAGATGACAGAGCACATTTTCTAGTATCACCCTCCTTTTTGTTTTTGCCCTCTTTCCCCTCAAACATCTTTTTTTTTTTATAGAGGCATGTTTTTTATTTATTTATTTATTTATTTGTTTGTTTGTTTTGTTTATACATGCACTGGGTACAGTCAGAAGCGTGGGAGGGTGAGAGAATTCACCAGAGCCAGAGCGGGGAGCAGAGCAGGCAGAAGGACCGAAGTACACTGCTGAGGGGAGCAGCGGGTGGCAGGAGAGGTCTGCGCGCCATGTGGGACCCTCCTCTGGTGGCCGGGAGCAGCCGGGGATAGAACCGACGCCGCAGAGGCCGCGGGCAGCTTCGCAACCCAGCGCTCAACCGCTGCACCACCGGGGAGGCCCTGTATGATTAGTCTACTAAAAAAAAAAAAAAAAAAAAAAGAAACAAAACTGTCTTGTTCTTTAGCAGCATCCCACATCTGAAGTTTGCTCCTCTAATCATTCCTGTTTGTCAGTGCAATTTTGCCAACACTACAAGTTAATAGATATTTTCACAGAAAAATACCACTTTCAAACAAAAACATCCTTGGGGGCACAGTTTTCTTCTTCTTATGAGATTGTTAAAATAGCTTTCATCTTTCTTCTCAGAACTTCTTGGGTGTTAACTGTTTCAAATTAAAACAATAAAAATACATTTCATTTCCCTTAACAATCAGGCTTTTTCAATTCAGGTTTTTTTTTTATAGGGCTGAAAGGGCTCTATGTATCCATTTCTCCCTTCTCACCATAGGAAATTTCCTAGCACCCACATGATTACACTGAGAACATTTTAAAAACACTTTTGTATCTATGGGCTATAAAGTCTCAGATAAAGTTCAAATTCAAAATTTAAAGGTAATAAAAGTCAATGTCCCTGAATCCTTGTATAGTGCTTCGATTCGGCGAGAATTAGGACAAGTCCAGATTCCACATTTACAAACCTGGAACCGCTGCAGGTGAGCTATCAGAGCCCACTCAACATTCTTGGACCAGTAACCCAGGCCCACTTCCGAGTGTCTAACCTCCTGAATCCAATTTTACGCCTGAAATTCCAGCTGCAGCTGCACCCGTAGAAACTGACATAGATGCCATTCCTCCTTACACATCCCATTACCACACAAGATTACTGTCCTCCAAAATTTCCCCAACTCCAACTCTTTCTCTCCATCTGCTTTCATTCCTACCTCCTCCCACACAACCTCCACCAAAACTGTTCCCACTGACTCTATGGTAGAAGGCACGCTTAAGGAAGAAAAAAAGATTTGTTTATGGCCTTTCTGGTTTAAAGAATTAGCTAAATCATAAAATCCATGACCCTCTTCCTTATCAGTTATTAAAGACCCTTAGAGTGAGCATTCAAGAAAATGCTATTGGAATTTCCTACACAAAGGGCGTAATCGAAGGCATTGCAGGAAGTCATGAAGTGACCCCAGGGGACTGGAGACTTTAATGAGCACAGTCCTCACAGCTTCAATATACCCTGTGGCTCCAAGAGTTTAGGGACTATCTTCACATCCAGGCCAGACAAAATACTGCTGATGATATTCCCATTGATGTAGACACGTTAATAAGTATAGGTCAATAGGTTTCCTTAGAGGACCAGGTGAATCGAGATCCTGGAGACTTCACTCAATTATCAGACGCTGTAATGAAGGCATGAGCTCGCATCCGGAAGACAACTGACTCAGCAGGATCTATTCACCAAGGAGCCACTGAAACATACATGTCTTTTGTTCTTA
>NW_023601851.1:3395717-3453749 GCF_014898055.3 Talpa occidentalis | reverse complement strand
TCTAGCCCCATCAAAGTTCTTCTCCTTTACAGTGGTTTTGACACTGACAGTAAAATGGCCTTTTCTGACCATTGATTTTGCAAGTACAAATACTCCTGCGAGGTTGTGCTCTCCTTTCTCAATGGTGTGTTTCAATATTGTCACAGTTTTAGCAGTGGCCTCTGTAACTTCTCCACTCAAGATAAAATGGGAAAAAGATGCCTCTGTCTCAATGGACAGTGGCCAATAAAGGGGAAAATAGGCCAACTCATCTCCTAGTGTCTGAATAATTACAACTAGGTCCTATAGAATCATCTTTCAGCCTGAGAAACACTTCTGTTTTCTGTATTCAAAAAAGACAGGAAATTGGTGTCTGTTACATGAATTACATACAGTTAAATGCACAAATGCAACCTTCAGGAGCTCTTCACCTGGTCTCATCAATCCTGCTGTGATCTCCTCATTCCTACTTTTAGTGGTCATTGAGCTCAAACACTGCTTCTTTTCAATTTCTCTCACCCAGATGAGAAAGTAAAAATATTGCCTTCTCAGAGATACCAATGGGAATTTGTCCCTCAGGAAATGATGAATAACCCCACCTGTGTCAATTTCATGTTGACCAGGTTCTAACACCTACCTGCCTATCTACCATTACATGAATGGTATCACTCGACACCTGGATTTCGCACATCAGTTTATTCCTGTGCCCAACATCACATTGTCTTAACCAATTGGGCCTCGTAGTTTCACGTGATAGTAATTACTAAACTGTAAACTGGATAGATAATATTATTGCTCATTCCATTATTCCTCACTCTGATTTTCCACAAATATATTCCCCCCCCACCCTTGAACTTGACTTGCTTACTTCACAAAATTTACTGGGACAATATTGGTGACATCCCTCATTGGGTATCCACACATACCTACTAACTGAGCTCTTTGACCTACTCAAAGGGGTCCATGACCCCAAAGGCCATCCCAAAACTCCATGCTGTTAATTCATGCTTTTTTTTTTATGGGCAGTGCATCTATTGATATACATCTAATTAATAACAATATAATTAAATACAACCAATGAGTATTTGAATAAATGTACATAATTAGTGTTACTTTTACACCAATACTTTTTATTTTATTTATTTATTTATTTTTAATTTAAATAATAAATTTTATTTTTATATTCCCCCACTACAATTGCAAATGCCCCATTCTGACCCAATCCCTCCCCTCCCGCCCCCACCCCCAAAAAGTGTCTCTGGTTCATAGTTTTTTGTTGATTTAGATTTTCACTTTCTTATATTCATTTTCCTGATCCCTTATTTAAGTTTTCTAGATTCCTGCTATGAGTGAGACCATCCGGTATTTTTCTTTTTCTTTTTGGCTTATTTCAATTCCAAAGAACACCTGCACCCCTATGTTTATAGCAGCACTGTTTACAATAGCTAAGCTTTGGAAACAGCCCAAATGCCCAAAAATAGATGAATGGATCAAGAAGATGTGGTACATATACACCATGGAATATTACTCAGCATTCAAAATAGATAAACAAATGCAATTTGCAGCAACATGGATGGCGTTGGAAGGGATCATGCTCAGCGAAGTAATTCATGCTTTTACATTCCCTGTGCCTTGATCATATTCAACCTGCCTCCCCTCTCTCAGTCTTCATTTGTAACACCCGCCTTCTCCTACAGGGGTCATTTTCAGACACCACCCCCTTCTTATCACTGAGTGCTTGTTTCTCTTCCTGGTCCATGGCATCACTTGTACACATACCTTGCCCTCCAGTGTTTCCTTTCAGCAAAGACAGGTCCTCTCGGTTTTTGACCCATTTCAATTTATACAGGCTTATCTAAGGAGGAAACAATGTCTTATCCAGCAATCTGTGCCATCCCAGATTACCTCACAAGACTTTTCAGGCAAATTCCTTTTCTCTTTGCTGCCAGACTGATGTATACAGACTCTCCGTTTTACTTCCTTTGCGATCTTCTATTATGTGTTCATCACCCATTCCAGGGGCTCTAACGCTTTTCACTGATGGTCCTCAAAAAACGAAAGTGGAGTAATCACATGGCACAGATCTCCAATGCCTGGTGTACTGCCCTTACTCTGACTTGCTTGCAGTCATGCTCGCCCTTCAAAATCAGTTCTTCATGGTCATTCACTGACTTTCCCCATAGGTGAGCCTATTTCCTCATTCTTCATTCTTAATACATCTAAGTCTGTTTTCTTCATTAAGCAGCAGATTCACACCTGGAACCTGTTAACCTCACCAATCTTGGAGGGTGGTTCACTCTTGGCTCAAAAGGGATATGGGAGATTTCACCCTCCCTGATTGCAGCTCTAATCTTTCTAGTCTCACTGACCGCTGCTGCAGCTATGGATGCCACAGCTCTGGAAGCCTACCACAGTCCAATGAGATACATGAATGTATTTATAACATCACAGAGGTCCTCCTTGCCAAAACCTGAATTGATCCATTTGTTTTGCTGATCTTGAGTCTGCTGTCCTTTGGCTGGGTGGACAAATGCCTTGTGGACCCACCAAATGCCTTGTGGACCCACTCTCTCCTTCAGAGAGACATGGGTTTTCTACACTTACGTGTAACTAATATTACTGCCAACAGTCTTACCTCCTATTCCTGGGCCCTCCAACAGTATAATTTGTTACAATCTTTGATTCTGTTTTTGAGGTGCTGTGCATGACCTCTATGCCCAGTTGGGACATCAGCTCCATGAAATTCAACAAGATTTCCAAAAATCCAGTCATGATCATCTTCTCTCATTCACCAACTCATTAACCAACATATGCATTGCACTGGTTTTTCCTCAATAACTTGTGTTCCAATAATTTTATGCCTCATATTTGTTTTTATGTCTTTTGCCTGAGCTGATATTGCTGCCTCTACATTGTGTCATCTCATTGCCAACAAGAAATCTTCACCCCTGTAACTTTCACCCATATACAAGAGAAGGGGGGCAAGTGGGTTCATTTGAACTGGCCAGTCGTGGGCAACTGTGACCTATTGACTACACATTGAGGCAGGGCTGGGAATGCCTATGTTGATGTTGACATGAATACATGAAAATATCCATGCAGGTCTCAGGATAACTGCAGGTAATAATGTCATACATTCTTGGCACAAATGTCTCTTGAACATGTCGTAATATTCCCTTGCAGAATCACCACAGATTTACCTGTGGAGTGAGGGCTTGGGAGACCTGACTGAGTGCAGATATGGGTTATGAACAGATGAGAAGGTGTTTGTTGAAGTAGTGCCTGTAAGGAAATAAAGGAAGGAAGAAGGGCCTAGTTCACTGAGGGGCTAAGAAGAGCAGTGGAGATGTCAAGCGCTAAGTCGGTGACATACAATGAATCTGAGGTGCTATTAAGTGATTGGTGTTGCAAGGTCTGAAGGGCAAGCACGACTCCCTCAAGCGCTGCACATCTGGCAGAGTGTAGGACAGAGTAAATGCAGTACACTGGGTGTCGAGGATCTCGTACCAGGGTGACTCTCTTCCGGTTCGGGGAACCATCAGTGAAAACTGTTAGAGCCTCTGGAATGGGGGATGAACAGATAATGGAAATAGATTGTGGGGGCCTTCCCAGTGGTGCAGCAGATGAGCACCACACAGCAAAGTTACCTGCAGGCTGTACCTCACCGGTTCGATACTGGCCGGCCAGGTGCTCCCCTCGGCAGTGTCTTTGGTCCGTCTACAAGTTCTGCTCCCCGCTCTGGCTCTGGTGAATTCTCTCACACTCCTGGACTTCTGACCTGTACCCCAGTTATGCATAAAATAAATCTTAAAAAAAAAGTAGATTGCAAGGGAAGTAACATGAGAGACTCTATATGTTGGCCTGGTGGTGAAAAAAAAAGGAACTTGCCTCAAAAGGCTCGTGAGGTAATCTGGCATGGCTCAGTTGCTGGATAAAACAGTGAGTTTCCTCTTGAGATAAAACTGTATTAATCAAAGTGTGTTAAACCCCAAGGAGGCCTGACAACTGATGTCCTTTGCAGAACAGGAAATGGAGGAAGGGAAAGGAGGGGACAAGTGTTGACACGGATGAGAAGAGAGGAACAGCCTCTAAATGATAGAAAGGGGGTGATTTTCTGAACAATGACCCCTGCAGGAAAATGAGGGTGTTAGGAGGGAAAGAAGGTTGAGTACCATGAAGGCACAGGGAATGTAAGGGTGAACTAACAGAGTGGGGTTCTAGGATGGCCTTTGGGTCATAGACTGTGGAGAGGCAGGGTTTGAATCCCCTTAGGGATTCAAGTCAAAGAGATCACTTAGCAGGTATGTCAGATACATTAGGAGGCATGTCACAAATCTACGTGGTCCAATAATTTCTGTAAAGGGCACAAAGTAAGGTGCTAATGTCATATGTTCTGGCGCAAATGTCTTTTGACACATGGTCATAATGTTCCCTTCCCTTTCCCTGTAAAGCTTAATCCCCATACCTATCCCACCATCCATACTCCAGTCCTCATAACATTGCATAATTTTAGTTTCACCTCTAAAAATCAGAGTCAGGGAGGAATTTGAATGTCCGAAAATGCATAGAGGGAGGGAATAGGCCTACATAGACCAGTGTGGCCCATTGGACATGTCCAGAAACATTAAAAGCCAATACACGAGTTAGACATATATCTAGCCCAGCACTGACTTTAAAGGCAGTGATTAGATGGAAGGTATTTTTGACCTAACTGGGACAGCTGGATAGGGGCTTCCAGTTCCTGCAGTCCCTGGGGTACTTCCATACTCTGTGTGAGGGCTGCCTGCATCTGGGAGGAGGTCAGTATTTCTGGATTTGATTGTGGGGTGTGCTATAGACTTGGGGTATGCCCTGAAGTATTTGTGGGTCACATGCACTTGACCTCTTCCAGAAAAGAGTCTATCATCTTGAGTATATTTAGAGTTGCAGTGAGAAGCCCAGTGGAAACCTCATTGATGCTGAGGTCAGTTAGTTCTGAGGGTGGCCTGACTCTCTGCCTTTATTTTGGCTGTTAAGGCAGTCCTTTATGAAATGACCAGATTGGCCACAGCCATAGCAAGTAGCAGAGTACTAGCATGCTGTGTCCAAAACGAGGACCTAGTGAGATTCAGGATTGATATTTTGACCTGTGCAGACCAGGTCTGTTAGGGTATATGATTTAGCTAGAAGCAGTGTAAGGATATTTTTGCAATTTGAAATGGCATTTCCATATGGCAGTTGAAGAATAATTTGCCTCATTATTGTCTACTTTTTGTGAAATTTCAGTTTCTAAGTTGTCAACAAGAGACAGGTGAGGTTCCTTGAATAGATTTGAATTAACCTTCTGGGGCAGTTGTGTCTGACATGCAAGCTAGTTATTACCCCGCCTGATACTTGAGTAAAGACTTGAGATCAACCTGGTCCTCTGAGGAGATACATTGACCATTAACATGTCCACGGCAGTGGGAATAGCATCAGCAATATTTTGTCTGGCTTGGATGTGAAGATAGTCCCTACACTCTTGGAGCTAGAGGGCAGATTGAGATTCTGGGCACGTTTACATTAGTAATCTCCAGTCCCACGGGGTCATTTCATGTCTTCCTGCAAAGGTATTGATCATACTCTCTGTACAAAATAACCCGTAATTTTTCTTCAATGCTCACTCTAAAGATCTTTACTAAGTAATAAGGAAGATGCTTGTGAATATTACAGTTTCCATTCTACACATTTGAACTCCAAGTATTTATGCTCAAAACAAGAGGGTGTAAATAACAAAATGTGTTGTCTTTGTATGTTAATTAAGTTCTGACAGAAGGGGACATAGAGCTATTCTTTCCACTAAACACTGTTAAAACATGTTGGAGGAGCCATAATATCACCATAAATAAGTCATTCAAGGCAGGCAGTTTTTGTGGCTATTTGTGATCAGTCCTTTATCATTGGTAGGATGTCTCTGTTTTGGTTGCTGTCTCTTGCTATACAGAATCTCTTTAACTTGATGTAGTCCCAACTATATATTTTTGCCTTCACTATCACAGCTTTGGGTGATGTGTCTTTAAAGACATTACTGACATATATGTCATGTAGTATTTCACCTATATTTCCTACATACTTTATGTTTTCAAGTCTCGCAGCTAGTTGGATTTTGTGCTTGTTGTGAGGTGATAGTCAATATTGCGTCTGTTCTTGTTCCTATACCATGCAGTATTGATTATTATGGCTTTGTAGTATAGTTTGAAGTCTGGGAGTGTGATACCCCCATTCCCTTCATTTTTTTTTTCAGGAGAGCTTTGGCTCTTTGGGGGTTTTGTGGATCCATACGAATTTCATCAGTATTTGTTCTGTTTCTTTGAAAAATGCCATTGAAATTTTTATTGGAATAGTATTGAATCTGCAAATTGCTTTTTGTAGGATGGCCATTTTGATGATGTTAAATCTTCCAACCCACGAACAGGACATGTCTTTCTAATTCTTTGTGTCTTCCTCTATTTTAACAGTGTTTTATCATTTTCTTTGTATAGGTCCTTTGCCCCTTTTGTTGGGTTTATTGCCAAGTATTTGATTTTTTTTTTGTTTCAGTAATAAAAGGGGTGGTTTTCTTGATTTCTTCTTCAGATTTATAGTTTGTGCGTAGGAAGGCTACTGACTTTTGTGTGTTGGTTTTGTATCCTGCTCCTTTTACTAAACTGATTGTGATTAATTTGATTAGTTTTTCTGTGGAATTTTTGGAATAGTGACAGTTTAACTTCTCCCTTACCTATCTGGATTCCTTGTATGCTTTTCTCTTATTGTTTTGGCTAGAGTTCCAGTATGAGACTCAACAAAAACAAAGTAAATAATCCAGTCAAAAAAAAATGGGCAGAAGAGTTAAAACAAACTTAAAAGAGGAAAGGCAAATGGCCAACAGGCATATGAAAAAGTGTTCAAAATCACTTGTCATCGGGGAAATGCAAATCAAAACTACCATGAGATAACATCTTATACCAATGAGAATGGCACATATTGAAAAAAAACTAGAAACGACAAATGTTGGTGAGGATGTGGAGAAATTGGAACTCTCTTGCAATGCTGGTGGGAGTGAAAACTGGTCCAACCACTATGGAAAGCTCTGTGGAGATTCTTCAACCTGCTAAAGATGGAGCTTCCATATGATTCAGCAATTCTAGTCCTAGGTATCTGCCCAGAGGATACAGAAACATTAATTCAAAAGGGCACCTGCATCCCTGTTTATAGCAGCACTATTTACAAAAGATAAGCTATGGAAACAACCCAATTGCCCTTTAAAAACAGATGACCAGATCAAGGTGATGTGGTACATATACACAAAGGAATATTACTCTGCAACCAAAAAAGATAAAACACATGCGGTTTGCAGCAACATGGATGGAGCTAGAAGGGATCATGCTTACTGAAATAAGTCAGAAAGAAAAAGAAAAATATCGGATGGTATCATTCATGGCAGGAATTTAGAAAACCTAAACAAAGGACCAGAAAAGACTAATAATACAAACAAAAACCAAAATAAACAAGGAACTATAAATCAGAGACACTCTACTGTGAGGGGGCAGAGGAAAGATAAAGGTCAAAATAAGGGGGAGGTGCATATTACCAAAATCAAAATGCGAACATTGTGCAAAAATGAAAATGATTTCAGAATTATATAAAATTATATAAAATATTTTTTTAAAAAAATAAACGATCAGAAGAATGAAAATGTGTCCCTAAAGAGGGAAGTGAAAGAAATGCAGAAGATTAAAAGATTATGGAGGAACTAAAGAACTCTGAGGAAAGCAGTGAAAGCAGAATAGATGAAATGGAAGCTCGAGTAAGTACTCTTGAAAATACAGAAATAAAAAGAACAAAACAGATAAGTATGAAAGAAAAAGAATGAGAAACACTTCAAGAACTCTCTGATTCCATGAGGAGAGGAAAGGAAAGGAGAGGAGACAGACATAGGGACAGAAATAATATTCTTCAAGCAGATAATAGAAAGACATCCCCAAGCATGAAGGGGATGGAATTAGACATACAAAAATGAGACAAACACCAAACTTCCAGCATGGAAGGGAAAACATAGCAAGACATAAAATAGTAAAGCTCCGAAGAGGCTAAGGAAAGAAAATATAATGAATCTGCTAGAGGGAAGAAACAGATAACATACAAAGGAAAACCAATCAGGCTGACAGACTTTTCTGATGAAACACGATGGGCAAGAAGAGTCCGCAAAACTTCAGGATAACAAGTGCCAACCAAGAATATTTTATCCTGCTTCCAACCTCTATGAATATAGAATAAGGAACTTTTCAAGACAACAGAAAATCTGGAATTATGTTATGACTAAACCCTACTCCCAAAAATAGTAGATAATTCCTCAAGCCAAAACCAACAGAGGTGTGAAGAATAACAATGAGACAAGACAAGTAATAAAATCAGAAAAAAGACAACAAAAATGGCAAATACTGACCCCCAACATATCAAGATTTACTATAAATGAAAAAGTAGGAAACTCATCAAAAAAGACACAGAGTCATAGAATGGATTAAGAAAAATAACCCAAGCTTTTGCTGCATTCAGGAAACATTTTTAATTACATAAGATAAACACAGACTGAAAGTTAAAGGATGGAAAACATCCTACAAATACATGAACCGAAAAAGAAGGCAGGAACAACTATACTTTCACCAGGTAAAACAAAATTCAAAGCAAAAAAAGTTCAAGAGACAGAGAGTCACTGCATTATGATCAAGGGAAAAATACATCAAGGAGACATAACACCCTTCAACATATGCTCACCAAATGAAGTAGCACCAAAATGAATTAGACAAGTATTACCATCTCCCAAAATGGCTATTGGAGAAAAACATATGTAGCAGAGACTACAATACACAACTTAACAATGGATAGGTCAACATGATAAAGTAAATAAAAATAAGCAAGTGTATCAGAGATTGAAACAAGGACATAGACCTCATTGGCTCCGCAGACACCTGTTTTTGAGTGCAGATGGATGAGTCTCCAGGACTGATCACACATGGGGACATCTGACAAATATCAGCAGATGCACTAAAATTGGAATCATACCAACTATCTTCTGTGACCATGAAGCTATCAAGCAAGAAATAAACCATGAAAAGAAGGCAAAGAACCCTTGTACCTCAGGACGACTGATACCCACATTTGGAAGATCATTGGATCAATGAGGGGCTCAAAGAAGAAATTAAAAAATAACAAGTAGAATATAAAAGAGGACTCAACTCTCTATAATATATGGGACACAGAAAATAATTTACAATAGGAAAATATCTAGTAATACAGGGTCACATCAAACAAGAAAGAATCAAAGGAACAATCTAACAACCCACCTTTAAAAAATTGGAAAATGCTCAACAAAATACCCAAAAGCCAGTAGAAGAAAGGAAATAGTAAAAATAATAGCAGAAATAAATGGAATTATGGTTAAGAAAATAATCCAAAAGAACAACAAAAACAAAAATTAGGTATCAAAAAAAGTAAAATAAATAGCCAGTGTCACAAAGAAAACATGGAGAAAGCACAATAAATAGGAGAAAAATGTGAAAGGAGACAAGGCAGCAGTCACCACAGAACTCAAAAGAATAATCAGGGACTGCTTTGGAAAAGTTCAACAATCTAGAAGAGATGAACAAATTCCTACAACTTTTTAAAAAAGATTTATTTTTTTTTTTTCATGCAAGAGCTGGGGTACAGGCCAGAGGCATGGAATGGTGAGAGGATTCACCAGAGACAGAGGGAGTAGAACAGCCAGACGACAGTAAAACACTGCCGAGGGAAGCAGCAGGCATGACAGCCGAGGTCTTCCGCTGCATGTGGGATTCTCACCGGCAGGCCAAGTTGGAACCCACACTGCAGAGGCTGCTGACAGCTTCATAGCATTGCACACAACACACTGCACCGTGAGAGAGGCCCAAATTCCTACAACTTTGAAACTATTAAAACCTAGATAAATAAGAAATAGAACCCTTTAACAGACAAATTAGATGCAGTGAAATAGAAACTGTTATCAAAAATCTCCCCAAATACAAAAGCCCAGGACCAGAAGACTCAAATGCATTCTACTAAACATTTAGAAACAGATTAGTGCCTACCCTACCCAAATCCTTCAAAAAATTGAGAAGGAAGGAATGATACCAAATATGTTCAGTGAAGTCAAAATAGCACTAATACCATAACTGAAGAAGGACATGACTAAAAAGAAAATGCCAGGCCAAACTTTCTATTGAACACTGACACATAAAACCCGACAAAAATCCTAGCCGACAGAATCCAATAATGCATCAATTCACCATGACCGAGCAGGATTTATTGCAGGGACACAAGCATGGTTCAACATCCGATAAGTAATGTAATCTAACAAATCGACAAAAAGAAAATTAGGAACTGTATGATCATATCAATTGATACTGAGAAAGCATCTGCTAAAATCCAATTTCTTAGAAATTCCCTCAAAATTCTGAGGATAGAAGAAACATATTTTAACATAATAAAGGTCCTGTATGCCAAGCCCTCAGTCAATATCAAGCAGATATTGAGATAGGACATTCAGCTAAGGCTTTCTATGAAACTGTTAATTGAGAGTTAGCACAAGTTTAGAGGGGGATTCAGCATTTCTCCCAAAAGCACTTTCAAGCCTCTTGAGCAGTATAAGTGTAAAGGCTCGAGGTATGGGAAGTGAGAGAATGCCTCAGAGACAGAGTGGGGAACAGAACAGGAAGATTGACTGAAATACACTGCTGAGGTGAACAGCAGGCGAGGCAGGAGAACTGTGCTGCCCCCTGTCAGGGATCAGATTCATGCTGATGCACCTGCACGTAGCTTCCTAGTGCTGTGTCTTAACTCCTTGCATCATCAGGGTTCTCCAAAGATTAACACATAAAGCAAAAGATTGTACTTTCAGAGTTAGTGCACATTTACAACATTTTCATTGAAAGCACCCATTCAATGCATCTGGATTCCAAATGTTTATAACAAGGGGATTTAAAGGAACAAAATGAAATATCTGTGTATGCTATTTACACTCTGGTGAAAGGGACATAGAACTAACTCTTTCAGCTAAACAGTGTATATTCACTGCTACAACATACAACAAGGAGGAACACAACTATTGTCACAGGCAGCCACTTGGATTACAAGATTTTTTCCTATAACTGGAGAATGTGAAAACTCTAATGTAAAGTTATCAGTGTATGCTATTTACTTTTAGGAAAATATCAACTAAGGGTAATTCTTTCAATCAAGGTTGAAGTTTCATAATTAGTACATAATTAGTACAACTAATTATGAAGTTTCATAAATAGTACATGTTGTCAGTGTTATTCTTCACTTTACCAAAAAGCGTTCCTTGGATACACTTGCAGCACAAGGGTTTCTCCTCATAAAAAGACAACTTGAAAGCACAGGTTTGAAATGAGTATATGTTTCTTACTTTTGGAGAAAAGTGCATACAGCTAGGACTCTCATCCAATATTTAACTTTCACTTTGAGGACAATTTCTAAGGTGAATCAGTATTTCTCCCCAAAGCACTCCTGGGGTTCTGTAGCACTCCTGAGGTGTGACTTGCTGAGACAAGGAAAATATCTGGGCCATAGAAAGATGGAAGACTGGTCATGATGAACATACTGATCAGCTCAGGTCAGAAGACTGGCCCTTTCTCAGAGCAGCATGTTTTCTCTTGTGTCAGAGGAACATTGCCTTGGTAATTTTTTTTAAGAAAATTAAAACAAAAAACTGCCTAAGGGTGCACCCTAGGATCTGCACTTAAAAAACAAAAATGGGGGCCACCCCAATGCTGCAGTGCGTGTCCTATTCCTGGATGGCCAAATGGTCCTGCAGGCCTCCCTTGTCTCACCTGCTGCTCCTGTCAGTATTCTGCCTGTTCTGCTCCCTGCTCCATCTCTGGTTAATTCTCTCACCCCCTATGCCTCTGGTTCCAATTCTTGTATAAATAAATAAATCTTTTTTTTTTTTTTTAAAGGGAGAATGTGGAGGATAGACGGCCCCCATAGATACTTACATGCAAAGATTTATTGACTTTTAAAATTGTTGACTTGCAATTGCTAGGCATAACAACCGTTGAGCAACATCTCATTCCTAATTCTGGCTCTCAGCCATAGAGCAATGTTTCATTTTGTGGAACAAGATCCTGTCCTGTCATCATAGATCACTGTCATTGTGAGAACCAATTTGGCTGGGATCTTGAAACACTAAGCATGGGGGAGAGAGCATGTTTCTTTTTTCTCACCTACAGGACCATTGTAGGATTCAACTTAGTTGGCCAGTCTTATTCCAGAGCTCCAGCCATTAGCTATCCAGCCTCCACACAGGATGCCACCCTGTGAGTCAAAAAAGAAGAAAAGATCCCTTACCATGGACTGTGCAGTCCTCTGGAACATCAGATCAAGACTCGATGCCCTTGAGGATGCTGTATGCTGAGTTGATGAACATCTACAAGCCCTCTGGACACCACAGACTCAGTTTTGGTTTGGTGTGATACCATTCTGCCTAACACCTATTGCTTTAACATAACCTCCCCTGAAAAGATATTCCAAGACAACTTCATGATACATTCTATTCTAACCTTGGATTGATGTCATGGAATTCAGAATCAATCTATCACAACCACAGGCAAAATTGCAACAAAATGTGCAAAATGTCACACTGGAATATTGAAATGACATCATCTATTGGCTAACTCCAAACAACTTGGTTCTCAGATCTTAATGTTAAAATTCAGATGTTGTTTAATGTAAGTTTATTATTTTGTTAATTTTTCCTACATAAGAACTATTTTCAATCCATTGGGTTATGCACAACCTTTGATAATCACTTTTGCTGTTCAAGATTTATTTATACAAGAGTAGGGGTACAGGACAGAGGCCTGGGAGGGTGAAAGAATTCACCAGAGACAGAGCAGGGAGCAGAAAACAGGCAGCCAGACTGAAAACACTGCTGAGGGGAGTCATAGGTAAGACAGGAGAGGCCTGCCGTACATGTGGGTCAGCTCCCTGGCTGGCTGGGAATCTAACCTGCACTGCAGAGGCTGCTGACAGCTCCACAGAGCTGCACTCAACCCACTCCACCACCGGGGAGGCTCTGCTGTTCATTTGTTAATCCTTATTTTTGGATATCTGTTACACTAAATAGTCCTCTACAAAAGCAAAGGAGAAATTTAAAGAGTGGAAGCAACTGAAGGCCATTGCCACAGTCGCTGTTAGGTCTGCATTAACAAATAAAACAAGGGGAGATGTTGGAGAATCCTAAGGTGTGAAGTGCTGAGACAGGGACAATACCTGAGGTGAAGCTGGAAGACTGATGAAAGATCAGGATGTCCTTTCTTATGTCAGAGGAACTATGTCTTGGAAAGAAAGTAGATTAGAAGAGAGAATAAAGTGACCTGATGATGCAAAACCTTGGAGGTGAATGTGTGCCAGAGAAATGCTTAATATAAGAAATAAAAGAATAAACTATTGTCTTGTTACTCACTTTGGGGGTGGTCTGTCTTAATAAGTCTCAGTGCCTATGGAATTCAGGATGCTTATGTTTGAGCAGAGAACATTTGTGTCCCCTGAGTCCAACTCCTATTGTGTGTCTATCATTTCTTTTCTAATTGGTTTTATTTTTTTGGATTCCTCTCCTCAGCTCTGTTCACCATATGTTCCCCAGAAATGGGGCACCTTTGGAGTAAAAGAGTTTTGTCCTCTATAGAAAAGAATATTAAAATACAAAACTGTGATACCTGTATACGGTACTTATTGGAGGGAGAAAAGTCTCCTACCCATACAATTTTCTCCAGATATCTATGTTAAGTACTTCTGGAGAAAAGTCAAATATGGGTAATTCATTTAATTAGTGAAGTTTCATAATTAGTACGTGTTGTCAGTGTGAGTCAGCTTTTCACCCAAAATCACTCCTTGAACACATTTGCTGTACAAATATTTCTCCTCATAAAAAGACAATGTGAAAGCACAGGTTTGACATGTGTATACATTCTGTACCACTGGGGGGAAATTAATACAGCTAAGAGTTTCATCAAAATCATTAAATTTCAAAGGCTGCAGAAGTTTTTGTGGTTCCTCAACATTTTACCCAAATGCACTATTGGGACACCTGTGGAGTACAAGAGTTTTTTTTATAGATCAAATGTTAAAACACAAATATGAGATATCTGTGTATGATATATACTAATGGGAGAAAAGTTGACCCATACATCCTTTTTTTTCCTTAATAATAGATAGTCTATTTCTTTAAAAAAAAAAGACTTATTTATTCATTTATGCATAAAAGAACTGGGTACAGTTCTGGCCAAAGGTGGGGGATGAGAAGATTCACCAGAGACAGAATGGGAAAAGAATAGGCAGAATGGCTGAAATAAAATGCTGAGGGGAGCAGCAGGAGAGTCAGGAGAGCTTGCTGCACCATGTGGGTAACTCACTGGCCAGGAATCAAACTAGTACTGCAGTGGCAACTGCAGTGGCTGTGGATATCTTCATATGTGGCATCTTAACCCCTTGAGCCACCAGGGAGGTCCCACATACATTTTAAAAGAATCATTCATCTTAACAACTCATATTT
This sequence comes from Talpa occidentalis, assembly GCF_014898055.3. Taxonomy (NCBI): domain Eukaryota; kingdom Metazoa; phylum Chordata; class Mammalia; order Eulipotyphla; family Talpidae; genus Talpa; species Talpa occidentalis. The sequence continues at coordinate 3,439,183 of NW_023601851.1, read as the reverse complement.
TTTGGGTTTAACTGTTTTGCCTGAAAGCCACTGTGGATGCATTTGGAATTTACTGCTGTTTCTCATAAGAATTCATTTGAAACACAGATATGCAATATATGTACAGGTGTCTTACTGGGGAAAAGGGGCATACCAATATCTATTTTAACAAGACAGTGAGCTGTCACTGTAAGTGAGGGTTCTGAGTACAGCAGCGTTTCACCCCCTAGCACTCTTGGATGCATTCGCCAACACAACAGAATGCTGAAGTGCAGAACTAAGATGTCTGCTTAGGTTGCTGTCTTTCAGGAGAAAAATGACACACAGTTTCATCTTTTACCTAAACGCTTCACCTTCAGAGTGAGTTCATATACTCTCCCAAACACTAGAAGGGACTGTCCAAACACAGCATTGAGAGATCCGTCTAAGTTTATCACTTTCTGAAAGACAGTTTGAAACATTTAACACTGAACTTCATTATTAGTAAATAATTTGCTTGTAAAACAGCACTTTCACACAAAAGCAATCTTATGCAGGTATTTGGAGAACAGTCATGTTTTCTTCTCATAAGACGAGATCGTTAAAACACAGAACTGAGATATCTGTCTATGTTACTTCCTACCTGGGAAAAAATTGGACCAAATAACTCTTTCAACTGAAGAGTATGCTTTCAGAGTTAGTGCACATTTTCAACATTTCTCCCAAATACCAGTTGGGTGCTTTGGGAATAATGGTGTGCATACAACTAATAATAGAAAGTAAAAGAATGAAAAGAGAGAGATACCTATACATCACTTGCTCTCAGTGGAAAAGTGATATACAGCTAAGTCTTTCAACTGAAAATTGCACTTGCAGTCTTAAAACCTATGTCTCATAACGTGAGATGTTCAACCACAGGAGTAACATATCTCTGCACAGGTGGCTTCCTAAGTGAGAAAAATCAAATGAGGGTCATTCTTTCCATCCAATATTGAAGCTAAATTAGTACCTGTTACCAGAGGATATTATTATTTTACTCAAAAGTGCTCTTTGGCTCCATGTGCACCAGCTATTTTCCTTGTAAGAAAACAATGTTTGAGAGAACTGGGGGGGGAACAAAAATAGAAGAATTGGAAGAATGAATTAGTAAATCTGAAGACACATGCATAAAAAGAAACAAAAGTTATAAGGAAAGTGAAGTACAAAGGAGAAAGAATGAAGAAAATCTTTGAGCACTATGACACCACGAGGAAAGGAAATGTAAACATTATAGGTATTCCAGAATGTCAGAGAAAGAAAAAGGCACTGAGAAAATATCCAAGGAGGTAATCAAAGATAACTTCACAAGCATGAAGAAGCAGATGGAAATGACATACAAGAAACTAGAACAACAAGAAATGACCATAATGAAAACAAAACTACAGCAGACACATAATAGTATAGTTTACAAAGGTATAAGAAAGAAAAAAAAAAACATAATGAAGCTGAAGAGGAAAAAAATAGATAATGTACAAAGGAAAACAAATCAGATAGACATCAGACTTCTTGGAAGAAATGCTACAGCAAAAAGAGAGTGGAGAGACATATTTAACAAACTCCAAGTCAACAAATTCTAACCAAGAATACTCTACCCTGCAAAATACCTATTCCTTGGTGATGGAAAAATAAAAGCTTCTCAGACAAAAGAAATCTCCATAAGTTCAGTACTACTAAACCCCCACTCCAAAAAATATTAGAGGAAACCCTAGAGGTAAAACCAACAGAGGAATGACAAGGAAGATTTGAACAAGGCAAAGAATAGAGTCAAAAAATGCAACAAAATGGAAAGTATAGATGCCAGCGTATTAATATTAAGTCTAAATGTGAATGGACTAAAATCATGAATACAAAGACACAGAGTAGCATGATGGATTAAAAAACAGAATACAACCTTTTGCTGCCTCCAGGAAACCCATTTAGCTACAAAAGACAGAGATAGACTGAAAGTGAAAGGCAGGAAAACAATCCTACAAGCAAATGGACCAAAAAAGAAGGCAAAAACAGCTACACGTAAATCAGATAAAATAGACATCAAACTGAAAAGGTTAAAAGAGACACAATCAGTCACTATGTTATTATTATCTCTTCTTGACAATATGTGGAGAAGACATAACATGCATCAACATATACTCACCAAATGAAGGTGAATGAAATATATCAGACGGGTATTGTGATGTGAAAACAGACATTAGAGAAAATACATATGTAGCAGGAGCTTGAACACCCCACACTCACCAATGGATAGATCAAGGAGACAAAAATTAAGCAATGAGTTCCTCCCCTGGTGGGGCAGGTGGTTGAGCGTGATGATGTGAAGCTGTCTGCAGCCTCTGCAGCACTGGTTCAATACCAGCAGGCCAGAGAGGGTCCCACATGGTGCAGCAGACCTCTTCGGCCTCGCCTGCTGCTCCCCTCAGCAGTGTCTTTGGTCCGTCTGCCTGATCTGTTCCCTGCTCTGTCTCTGGTGAATCCTCTCAACCTCCTAAGCATATGGCCTGTACCCCAGTTCTTGTATAAACAAATAAATAAATAAATCTTTAAAAAAAAAAAAACGAAGCAAGGACATGAGAGCTCTAAACGAGGACCTCAACCTCATGGACTTAACAGACATCTATAGAGCACTGTAGCCCAAAAAAAGCTGAGTATACATTTTTCTTGCATCCACAAGGATTATTCTCCAGGATTCATCACATACCGGCACACAGGACAAACCAGCAAATACACTAAAATCAAAACCATATGAACTATATACTCTGACCATTGGGACATCCGACTGGAAATCAACCATCAAAGAAGGCAAGGAACTCTCTACCTCGTGGAGATTGAAACCCACAGGCCTTGGAAGTCCTTTGGGTCAATGAGAACATCTAAGGAGTAATTAAGAATCACCTTGAGATGAAGGATAATGAAAACACGACCCTCCAGAACACATAGGACACAAGAAAAGCATTTATAAAAGGAAAATATATAGCAATATAGGCTCACATCAAGGAAAAGAAAGAAATCAAAGGAATAACTTAATCCCCACCTTAAAGAAATGGCAAAGAGGGGCCTGCCTGGTGGCAAAGGGATTAAGGAGGGATCTGGGGTGGGGGAGCCCCTAAATACTGGGAGCCCACATTTCCTCAGGCGTAGAGCTGCCCCAGGGCTCAGGCCCGCGGGGCTCAGAGTTCCAGGAAGGGACAGGGGTCACCCCGCGCCGCTGCCCTTGGCGCCTCTCCCGCCCGCCCCTCGCCTAACCAGCTGACTCTGACCCTACCCTAGATCCTAGCCCTCCAGGGCCAAGGGTTCTGTTCCCACGCCAGGCGGGTATCCCAGGGCGGCCCAGGGCACTGACCTGCAGGAACCCCCCCCAGGGAGGAATGGAGCCGGGGGACGGGGCGGATGCGGGGCCGGTGGGGCCAACGGGGGTCAACGCTCCACAGGGCGCGGGCGCGGGGCTGGAGTGCAGGCACAGGACCCCGACCTCTCCCGCGGCCAGTCCCCGAGCCTAAGCCCAGCCCGACCCGGCGCCGCGTCCGCGCCCGAGACGCTGAGTGTGACCTGGACGCCTGGGTCCCTGCGCCGCCGCCTCGGGTCCCCCCCGCCCCGCGGGCTCGTGATGACGCCTGCGCGCGCTGGGGAGTCAGCAGCAAGGACGCCCAGGCCGGGGGGGTCCGGGGGGGCACGGGGGGCCGGGGGGCCGGGGGGGCGGGAGGGCCCGGGGAGGCGAGGATCTGCGCTACTGCCTCTCCGCTGCCCACCTGCGCGCGCCAGAGCCGCCGGCGCCCGCCTGGCAGGTGAGGCGGAGCCGCCAGAGCGCGGCGCCGGGAGGGGCGCGTCCCGAGCCGTCCGCGGACAGAGACCGGGCAGCCAGGGGTCGGCGCGGTCTCCGCCTGGTCCCCCGCCGGACCCCTCGCCCTGCCCGGCCTTTCTAGTGGCTCCGCGGGGAGCGGGAGGGCAGGGCGGGCCCGCGCGGCTCGCAGGGCTGGGGAAACCGCCCTTGAGGTTCAAGCGCATGTGAGCAGGGAGGTAACCTCAAGGACAGGCGCAGCCCTGTTTCAGCAAATGCCCGGGGAGCCGGCCGCGAGCCCACCGCTCCGGGCGCGGTCAGCTGGGAACCCCGCCCGCCAGCGAGCCCCGGGCGGCTGGGAAGGAGGCTGGGGCTGGAGGGGGGCCGTGGCGGGGGGCGGGGGTGTCCTGGGGCGAGGCCGGGCTGGGCCTGCGGGGGACCCGGCGAGGGGCAGGCGGAGGGCGGGGGTGTCCGGGCGAGGCGGCGAGGGGTGGGGAGACCCGGCAAGGGGCGGCCGAGGCCCAGGGGGTGCCAGGCACGTGCTCGCCCTCGACTGCCCGGCGCAGCCACGACGGACCCCGCGGCGGCGAACAGACCTGGGCGCGGGTGGGTCGTGGGGGGGGACGCGGGCGGAGCGCTCTTGCTCCCCGACCCCCAGCACCCGCTCGGCGTGTTCTAAAGAGGCCGAAGCCTCTGAAGGAAACCGCTGCTCGGCCGGCGCGGCCCCCCCGGCGCCCCGCACTCGGCTGAGCCCCGGGCTGGCCAGAGGCCCCAGGGCGTCCCGTGTGAGGCGGGTTCCGGGCCACAGGTCGCTCCTCTCCCTGCGGGCCCGGCCCCTCCCGACCCGCCCAGCCCCTGGGTCCCGGCGGCGGGGAAAGTGCACCTGGCCCGGCGTTCAGGCCGCTCTCGGCACCCCGCGGCCCAGAGCCACCACGCTCCAGAGCCGGGACGGGCCATCGGGGCGCCGGACCCTCAGCCGCGGCCGGTGCCCCCGCGAGGCTGCGCCGCGCCCGCTGGGAGCCTGGGGTCCTCTGGCCACGCCGGTGCGCTGGGCCCGGGAGCCGGGGCGGGGAGCGGCTCTCGCCCGCTGCGCCTGGGACTGCACGGCCTTACAGGGCTTGCGTCCGTCCTGGGAGATGGAGTGTGGGGTCCCCGCGCCGGGCCCACAGCCGGCTGGACCCCGAGGGCCGCTGCGGCCCCCACGCTCCAAGCCCCGGCCCTCCCCCCGCGCCCGGCCCCACCCACCACGCGAGCTCCGCCCGCCAGGCCAGCCCCGCCCACCACTCGAGCCCCGCCCACCACTCGAACCCGCCCACTACTCGAGCCCCGCCCGCCAGGCGAGCCCCGCCCACCACTCGAGCCCCGCCCACAACTTGAGCCCTGCCCATCAGGCCAGCCCCGCCCACCAGGCCAGCCCGGCTGTGGACCACGCGGGGCCGCCCCGGGCCGCGGGGCGGGGCGCGGGTCCTCTCCTCCGGGGAAGTGGCGCCGGCGCCCTCCTTCCGACCGGCGCAGGAAACAGGTGACCGCGGCGTGGGGCGTGGACGCCGGCGAGGCGGGATGCCTGCGGTGCGCGGAGGGGCGGGCGCCCGGGTGTGCGCGCCTCCCGGGGGCCGCGAGGGCGGGGTGCAGCCGCGAGGGCGGCGCCGGGACCTCGGAGCGGGCTGGGACTCCCGGGGTCTCCTGCTGCCTCCGGGGCGGGCTGCCGGCGGGGAGGACCCGGCGGTCGCGGCAGGCGGCGGTCCCGAAGTGGTCTCTCTGCCCGCCCGCGTTGGGGGGTTGTGAGGCCGGCCTCGCACCCCCGTGAAGGGCAGTGGGCTGGGAGGAGACGCATCCCTGACCTCACGCCTCCTCCCCACGGGCGCCGAGTCACGGAGCGTGGGGTGTCGCCACCCCATGCATATGACCCCCGGGCTCTCCCCTCCCTCTGATTCCAGGTAGACACCTTGCCAGGGGTTGTGCTTGTGTGGAGCCGGGTGAGAGTGAGTTCTGCGTGGCCCTCCGGATCCCCTCTGCTTTCAAGGGCCAATGAGGTACGTGACCTGGGTCAGGTTTGTATGGAGACAAAATTTACTCGAGCAAAGGCAACAAAACAGACACAACCATGGAGGGCACTGACTGCCATGGCACTCAGGTACCTGTTTCTCCTCAGCTCTTGTACTGAGAAGGTTCTGTAAATGGTTTCTGAATCCACAAGGCCCTTGGGGAGTGGACGGGTCAGTAAACTTCCCCTGAAGCTCCCACCTTAACCCCACAGGAAGTGCAGAATAAGTGGCAACTGCACTTGTCCTCCTCTGTGGCTGCTGAGATGTGATTCATGGGTAACGACCAACTCACCCTCCTACAGACCCAGGGCTTCTCCCATGTGTGTCCTCTGGTGTCGGATGAGGTTTGACTTCTGACTGAAGCCTCGCCCACACTCCCTGCAGACACAGGGCTTCTCCCCTGTGTGTGTCCTCTGGTGTGTGAGAAGGTGTGACTTCTGACTGAAGCCTCGCCCACACTCCCGGCAGACATAGGGCTTCTCCCCTGTGTGTGTCCTCTGGTGTGTGAGGAGATGTGACTTACGACTGAAGCCTCGCCCACACTCCCTGCAGACACACGGCTTCTCCCCTGTGTGTGTCCTCTGATGTGTGATGAGGTGTGACTTACTACTGAAGCCTCGCCCACACTCCCTGCAGACACACGACTTCTGCCCTGTGTGTGTCCTCTGGTGTGTGAGGAGGTGTGACTTCTGACTGAAGCCTCGCCCACACTCCTGGCACACATAGGGCCTCTCCCCTGTGTGTGTCCTCTGGTGTGTGATGAGGGTGGAATTACGACTGAAGCCTCGCCCACACTCCCTGCAGACACAGGGCTTCTCCCCTGTGTGTGTCCTCTGGTGTGTGATGAGGTGTGACTTACGACTGAAACCTCGCCCACACTCCCTGCAGACATAGGGCTTCTCCCCTGTGTGTGTTCTCTGGTGTGTGATGAGGTGTGACTTGCGACTGAAACCTCGCCCACACTCCCTGCAGACACAGGGCTTCTCCCCTGTGTGTGTCCTCTGGTGTGTGATGAGGTGTGACTTACGACTGAAACCTCGCCCACACTCCCTGCAGACATAGGGCTTCTCCCCTGTGTGTGTCCTCTGGTGTGTGATGAGGTGTGACTTACGACTGAAACCTCGCCCACACTCCCTGCAGACATAAGGCTTTTCCCCTGTGTGTGTCCTCTGGTGTGTCATGAGGTGTGACTGACGACTGAAGCCTCGACCACACTCCCTGCAGACATAGGGCTTCTCCCCTGTGTGTGTCCTCTGGTGTGTGATGAGGTGTGACTTATGACTGAAGCCTCGCCCACACTCCCTGCAGACATAGGGCTTCTCCCTTGTGTGTGTCCCCTGGTGTGTGATGAGGTGTGACTGATCATGGATGCCTTGCCCACTCCCTCCATACTCGCCTGTTGTAGTTATTGACAATCCTACCCCACTGAATAATTTGCCTGTGTCCTTTGGATTCTCTCTCTGGCCTGGGCTTGGCTCTTCCTCCACCTCTCTCTCATGCTCCCTAGAGCTCCACTTTTGCTCTGTTGGCAGGATGGAAAAGGCCTTTGAAACCTTCTTCTGCCTTATCCTTTTAAGCAAAGGTCTGGCCCTTTCTTTGACCTCTTGACTTTCAAGTTTGTCTTTCCTGCTGTGGGGACCAGAATGTGCCAGCTGCTGATGCTGATGACCAGGGCAGGGATCCTCTGATGGCAGGTGTTTGCTCACAGATGTTGCTGGGAAGGTCTGGGTGGGATGATGGTGTCGCACATGTTGGTTGAGGAATTTCTCAGTGGAGAAGGCCAGTGAGCAGGAGGGACATGGATGGATCTCTGGCTTAGGTTCTGCTGAAAGAAGAAGTGTTTGCAGAGATACATGTTGACAGGGTCACCTGGGCCATAGGCCTGGTCTCCCGAAGAGCCCCTGGTTATTCTGAAGCTTTGTCTCCTACCAAATGTTCCTTTACAGTCTATTTTCCATTCCTCATTTACTCACTGAATCTTCAAAATCCAGAAAGCCCACATTGAAGGCCTTGTTTACCTATCGCCAGGCCAGGGCCTTGCACGTGGCTTCAGACAGCTCTGCTCCTTACATGCAGTGGGTTGCGGGGACCCCCTCATGTCTCTGTCAGGGTGCCATAGCTGCTTTATTCCACAGGGAAGTAGCAGCACACTAGAGAACCCGGCCACACCTGCAGTGGCGCCTTAGGAGAGGAGAGGACCTGGGGGTGTAGCAGCCACTTAGCCCAGGGCTCTATGAACATAGAGAGCCCAGGCCAGGCCATGACTACTGAAGGACTTACTCCTGCTGCTGCACAGGTCATGAATGCTTCCTCTTTCCTCCAATCCAGCAAATGAAAATACTTCCTTCTCCCAGCCTTACCCCTGAGATTCATATTTGATTTATTTCATTTTCTTAACCCATTTTAAAATACCAGAAATCCTGTTCCAAAGTCTACACACAGCTTTACTTCTCTGCCCTGGCCTACCCACCTCAGCCAACCCCATCCTCTGGCCTTCCAGGGATGAAGTGACTTGGGGGAATGCACTGCAGTGCTTTCTCCAGAAATTTAACCAAGTGTCATGTTGGAGTACAACATACCACTGTGCGGCCAAGAATGACACAGTCACTCCAGGTCACTCTGGGAAAGCCTCAGTGTCTCAGCTGGCTGGGAGCCCTGAGCTACGAGTGTCCTCCCAACTCCCTCTTCCACGGTACTCCCCGACGTGAGCGGAGAATCACCAAGCATCCTTCCCATAGTGCCACAGCCTGGACTCCAAGGCTGGCTTTGACACTGGGTGCTGCTGCAGGAATGTCACCATCAGCACTCAGGATGGCACTGGCACAGTCTGTCTTGGGCTCCAGTCCCTGCAGCCCTGTCTGGAGTCCCAGGAGCCCACAGTGGCAGAGGGGAGCTGGGACAAGGATTCAGCCACAGGCAGGAGCCCTGGGTGGGCTTGCTGGGGGAACAGCCTGACCTGTGAGCATCTATGCTTTTGTGTATCTTGTGCATGGAGTATCAAAAGTCAAAACAAATAATAGAATGTAACAATTATTCCCAAGAGGCAAAAGGAACCGAATTCTTCATTTCTGAAGCATCTGAAGGGAAATCTTACTGACTGAATTTTACTTCAGAGCTGGCCCACCAACCTCCCTGGAGGGCCTGGGGACAGCACCCACCTCTCTCAGCTGCACACGCCCTTTTCCCCTCGTTGTTCCACTGGATGCCCAGCTCCTGGCCGTACTCATCGCCATACCAGACCAACAGCTCATGGCCCGGCCTGACCACCTGGCAGGTGCGGTAGAATATCTGCCTGTGGTACTGAAAGGCCACCAGATTCTGTTCCTCCTCGTTCCTTGCACAGTTCACATACCTGGGTTGAGGGGGCAGAGGGGAAAAAAGCCAGGAAGTAAGTCCCCAGGCACGAGACCCGCATCACTTTTGTCCTGTTGATCAAGCCCCTGCTGCAGTGAGCCCCCATCAGGGAACCTCCTGGTCATGCCTAAGTCCCCCTCACAAGAGACATAACACCCACCCACCTCAGTGCCCTCTGCCAGGTGACCCCTGGTGAAACACACTCCAGCCTGGCCTCCTTATTGCTGAGCCATTAAGGCCCGAGGCCACACATTCCCTGCCCTGGGTTCTGGTTCACGGCTCAGAGTGTGGTCTGGGGGGCTGCATGCTTTGGTCAGCAGGCCTGTCAGCATCAGCCCCCATGCAGCCATCTTCAAGGATCTTTTTCCATTCTCCCCATGCTTTATCTGAGGCACTTTTACTACAGCTTCTCCTCGAAACCTGGGGGGCTCTTTGTCTTAGCATCATAACATGGAGCAACCCTAGTTTATTCTCTTTCTATATCTCCTGATAAAAGGGGAGTCACCACGGAGGGAGGCTAGGACTATAAATACAGATGCCACTGCCAGACTGCTGCCCACCCCACCCTCAAAGCCCAGTGCCAGCTCACAGCCAGAGACAGAGGTCCTGGCCCAGGCTGATTTTAGACAGTATCTCCCCACCCCTGATCACACACAGAGCTCGTTTTCAGGCGAAGTGCGTGAAGCACTCAGGACCCCTGTCCTCCCCACCTTCTGCTGCCCAACCTAGAGGAGGTGAGACCCATCACCCCAGGAGTAAAGATTGTTCACTGTGTGTCTTCAATGAGCTCCCCAGGTCATAGGGCATGTGGCCATCAGAGCACAGGCTGCAGCCCCATGCTGAGTGGTTGGGATCCCCTGTCTCTGATGAATAAACTCTTTGGTTTTGTTCAAGTGCTCACTTTTTGTTTAGCAAAGAGATATGTTTCGAGTACATACAGTATCTTTTCCATCCCTCTCCCCCATGTGTCTTGAAATAAAAGAGCTTTGTATGGTGAAGAGAGAGGAGCAGAGGCTTGGAGCAGACCACAGTGGGGTGTGAATGGAAAGGCTGTGGAGATGCTTCCTCTCTGGGACTCAAGGCCCAGCAGCTTTACCTCATCCAGTTGGCCCAAGACTTGTCTTTTCCATCCACGTACTCGTAGCAATTTCTCCCTTTGGTGATCTGCATTTTAGGAAGAGAAATTAAGGTGCTCTTGGTCAGAAGTGATTTCCTTCTGCCATCATTGCTTTTGCCTGCATGGACTCGGCCTCCACTCTGGGCACAGGTGCGCCCTTGGTCTTCCTCTCTGCCTGTCATCTCTCAGCAGTCCTGTAGCCAGCAATCACCCCCCGTATTCCCTGCATTCTCACCCACCCTGATTGCACACAGACCTTGTATTCAGGCAAAGTGCACGTAGCATTCAGGGCCCCTGTCCTCCCCACCCAGCCCTGGCCCAGTCTACAGAAGGTAAGACCCGTCACCCCAGGAGGCGTGTGGCTCTCACCAGCCAGGAGTATCCGCTTTTGGCTGCCTCTTCATCTTCTGTGATGTGGCCCTCATAGGGGCCAAAGTGCAGGCCCAGCGGCAGGTCAGAAACTTCGTTCCAAACTCCCAGCCCAGCCTCTGGGATGCTTGAAGGCCCGATCCTCAGCCCGGGGCAGGGTGAGGTCTGAGCGGTCAGGATGCCCCTTGTTCACCTCATTGTCTTTGACGAATGTAGGGGCCCCATGGGCAGCACAGCTGTCAATGAAGAAGTTCTGACACTTCTCACAATCTGGAGGCAAGAGCAACAGGGTTGCAAGGTAGAGTATGTGCCGGTTATGAAGCGCCCCAGGAAGAACCCTGAGCCCTCACTTTGTCCTCTGTGTCTCTAGAGGAAGCGGGTGATTTGGGGCCAACTGAGGAAATGGAGCCATTGGACCGAGACATGGCGGCCTTCCCTGTGAGTGGCTGGGGTGACTTACAGAGGTAGTCGTCATCCTGGGGCTCGCTGACCTCTCGGTATACATGGCCCTTTCTCTCGCGTAGAGAGTACATCTTCACATCAGGCTTCTTTCTCCTCAGCTCTGAGGCAGAAAGAGTAGGTGAGCAAGGTTGGCTGTGTCTGGAGTGTTTGTCTCTGCTTTGTCAGGATATGTGAAATCATCTTCCACCAAGTTATATTCTGTCCATATACTCTGTCCTCCCCTTAACTGTTAGTGCAGAGCAAGCAACACTCCACACCAACTTCAGGTGCTAAGTTCAATTTTAATTTCTGACTCTTCGAAGCTATTATCAGGTTTAACTTCCAACCTCTCTACTTCCAATTGCATATTTATTCATTCAGAGAGCATCATTAAGGCCAGTCAGCCAGGCACTGTGCAAATGCCTGGACACACACAAGGAAGCATGGATTGTGCATTGCAGGTGGGTTTACTTGGCAGCTCCCACACCTTGATTCTCTCACATCTTACTTAACACTTTGAAACAATTTTTGAGCTATGTGTCCTTACCTCCACTCTACAGATTACTTAGGAGCTCAAAGGATTTGCAAGGTTTGCCTTGCCCCCACTCCAAAACTTGGTACTTAAGCTGAACCCAACTTAAGCCTGGGCACATCCAAAGTCCACTCCACACACCTAGTTCATTCTTAACCTTTCTGTACAAATCAGAGGATGAAACCCCCATTCTTTTCTCTTACCCTGTTTTCGTCTAGAGTGCTGTCCAGAAGTACTTGCTTCTTTAGGAAGATTCTCTGGTCTCAGGGCCTGCTCTGAGCCACTGGTGTTCAGCAAAGCTGCTGTTTCTGACATTTCCTTCAAACTAGATTCACTAATTACTGCATCTCTGGACGTTCCCTACAATGTGAGAGTCACATTTAAAGACAAGATGCATTTCTTTAGTCAGTCAGGGCTTGTGACGTGTTCTCACATGGATGACTTTAGTCAACACCTCAACAACCCTTGTAAATAATGAAGGCATCTGAATTCTAAACGTAAAAGAGAGGGCTTGTGTGGGTAATGAATCCAGGGTTGAACCCAATGTCTTAAGGCTCTTTCCCTTCCAGTTTCTCTCAAATTTCTCCATAAAAGTGAGAGTGATGAAAGCAGTGTATATGGGCAGACTACTTGGATGATCAATAAGGTCTCTGAAGGGAGGGTAAAGCATTAAGGAGTACACAGAACACTACTCAGGTGTGAGGACAGAGGAGTATCCTTTACAGTAAAATGGAAGAAGCTTGAAAGAATTAAATAAAATAAAGCAAGTCAGAAATATAAAAAGAAATACTGGCTGCAGGGGTGGAGTTTTAAATGAGCCCAGATGAAGATGTGTAGGTGTCTGGTAAACCATGGGGTATATGGAATAGATAGATAGATAGATAGATAGATAGATAGATAGATAGATAGATAGATAGATAGATAGATATAGATATATTTTCTATGGACTCTTCTCATATCAAAACCTTTGGGGACAGTCACATGTTGAGTTTTCAGATCTTACACTACTTTTAAAAGCCTAAGGTAGCAAAAATCCATAGATGGGGAAAATCCTAATCTAAGTTGCTTTCTCCAGTTTAGGCAGGTTATGTTTTTTAAAAAAATGCTTATAGTGAAAAAAAGGGTTGTTGTCTATAAACCTAGTGGGTACTTAATGAAAGAGAAAGTGTAGATAAAAGGGAACAGACATCTGGAAAATGAAGACAGTACTCTTAGGAAGAGTACAAAGAAATGATTGGCAGGAAATGTACTCAGGCAATAAAGAACATGATGTTAAAGCTGTAAGTTGCCACATCTGGGGAAGAATATTCATGTTTAGAGGAGCTGGTTCCTGTCAGTCCTGTTTGAGTGAAGCTATGCTGCTGTTTAGTTCTCTTTAGTTTCCTGATCCGCAAACTGGCATATGGGATAATTATTAATATCGGAGTGACATGAAATCTAACGGTGTTCCCCAAAGTGTTTTGTGAGCCATCAACAGGGCATGACTGTGAGATTACAGTTCTTCTATCAGACCACCCCCTAGAACCACCTGTGTTTGATACCTGCCTTTAAGATACTATCTTCATCATTCTTTGACCCCCTTACGTCTAGCTGGACTTGTGAGTGTGGAGTTACTCATGCAGGAAATGTGGGGTTCCCCTGGTTGCCCTCAGCTGGGCCTGGGACTTCTGAGAAGAATCATGTATGGACCCGGCTTTCTAAGAGCTTGCCCAGGCAGAAGGAAGGTTAACAAAGGACTCTGAACAACGTGGACTGTCCTGATTAGAGCTCTGAGAAAGCAGCTCTTACTGTCTATGACAGAAACACAGAGTTTAAATCATTTCCGTGGAAAGTTCCTATTGTATAGTGTGTAATCTCTACAAAGTCCTTAAGTTGTTTTCTCACGTGATGTTCTCAACACCAACTCTGCAGCTTTTCAGGGCTGGGACCTGCTTTCTCGGAAAGAGTGAGATGCTCAGAGGGTGGGTATGCAATCTCCTTCACTTGTCCACTATACAGGTTGCCCATATAGTAATCAGCTCTCATCAGCCACAGGGAGTTTTTGTTTTAGCACAGCAGAAAATATCTGAGGCTGACAAATGGTCAGGTGAAGAGAGCCCTTAAAAGTTGACCATAGATGTGAATCATTCAGGAGGAGAGGGAGGTGGGGGAGGAGATGAGGAGGGATGAATATGGGGTGAGGGGAGAGGAAGAGCAGAGGAGTATATGGTGATGAACTTTGGGTCCTTTGGTGGTGGGAGAAATAGGGTGACCATACCTGAGGGGAGATACTATCCAAAATACAACAATGATGCAAGAAAAAAGCACTATATTTAAAAAAATTAAAAGGAAAAACAGAACTGAAGTTGAAATAATCAGTCAGATAAATGCTGTTTTTGTGGATGGATATTACAGTGTAAACTTTATAAACTGTAATGAACTTGTACGTAGTCTAGTGAAAGAACTTTGGATTAGATGACACAACCAGTGATACTATGATCTCAGACACAGTCAATTCTGTGCTTCAGTTTCCTCATCTACAAATGATGACAGTCATGGGATGTACCATGTAGGATTGTAGACAAGTTAAATGAGGTTATTCATGTAAAATGCCTAAAATAAGGGCTGAAACATCATGAAAATGAACCAGGTTTGCTGCTGAATGATGATATTGTTTCTTGTGTCAGGCAAGGGGGAGCACACTTCTTATGGTTCTCTGTGCATTCTCATGCACTTACCTGTGTTCAGATCCATGAGGAAGACTTGTCAACAGGATTTGGGAAATACTCACCTTCTGGTGTTTACTCTGTTTTGCTCTGAAGGCCACCCACGGATGTTTGACTAGAAGGTGATGAGAAATCAGTGTTTTGGTTGGTACATGTTTCCAAACTCTGGAGATTCTCATTAGGGACACACAAATCTGAACCAGAGAGTGACAAATACGGATGTAGAGAAGTTGGAATCCTACACTCTATGGATGGAAGTGTAATATGGGACAGCAACTGTGGACACAGTAGGAGTTTCCTCAAAAAATTGTCCAGAACTATTGAAATAGCAGTTTGAGTAAATATTTGTAAACCTATGGTCATTGCTGCATTATTCACAATACCCAGGCATGGAAACAACCTAAATGTCTATTGATGGATGGCCACAGAATGAAAATGTGGTCTATACATAAAATGAAATATTATTCAGTCTTACAAAAGAAGAAAATCCTGTCATATGCTACAACATCAATGAATCTTGTTGATATGACATTGTGACAAGCATTCACATAAGACGAATGCTGCTTGATTGCATTCATAGGAGCTACCTAATTAATCAAGTTCATGGAAACAGTCAATAGCATGATAATCGCCAGGTAAAGGGGGAGGAGGAACTGGAGCTCTTGTTCAATGACATAGAGTTTTGGGCATGCAAGATAAAAATATGTTCTAGAGAGCCATTGGGCAATAATGAGCATATAGATAAAATATGTATTCTGCACTTATAAAATTGTTAAAAGGATACATTTGCTAGGTGCTTTTTCTTCTTTACACAAAAAAATTACTGGGTTGGAGTTATTTCTTTCATATTTATTTATTTATGCATAGAAGAACTGTGGTCTAGGCCTGAGGTGCAGGGCGGGAGGGTTAGAGGACTCACCAGAGACAGAGTGGGTAGCAGAACAGACAAATCTACTGAAACACAATGCTGAGGGGAACAGCGGGAGGCAGGAGAGGTATGCTGTACCCTGTTGGTCAGCTCCCTGGCTGGGGATTGAACTCAGGCCGCATGGGTGGAGGTTTTTAAATGAGCCCAGGTGAAGATGTGTAGGTATCTGGTAAGCCATGGGGTATATATTCCCTATGGACCCTTTTCATATCAGAACCTTTGGGGACAGTCACATGTTGAGTTTTCAGATCTTACACTACTTTAAAGAGCCTAAGGTAGCAAAAATCTACAGATGGGGAAATCCTAATCTAAGTTGCTTTCTCCAATTTATACAGGTTGATTCTTTTAAAGTTTCCTGTCTAAACAGCACAAGAGGAAGTTAGCTGCTAATTAAATTATTTTAAAATGATTGCATTTCATTTATCCAAGGGTGTTTCTGGCCACGGATGTAGGAGAGATCAGAGAGACTTAGTAGCTTCCTCAAATATGTTTCCAAAATCAAATAAAAGATCAGGTTCATTTTGGGGTATGAAGATCATGTGTTGTGATTTAAATATGCACACATTAATTATGTATCTTTACAGACTGTGTTAATCATTTCCTCTTCTAAGACATTGAATTCAGTAGTAAACATATGATAAGATTAGGGGCCTCCCTGGTGCCACACGGGGTTAAGCACCATACTATGAAGCAATTCTCGGCCTCTGCAGCAGGAGTTTGATCCCCGGCCTGCCAGGGAGCAACCCACATGGCATGAGCAAACCTCTCCTTTCTCGCCTGCTGCTCCCCTCAGCAGTGTATTTCAGTCAAGCTGACTGTTCTGTTCACCATTCTGTCTCTGTGAATCCTGTCCCCTGCCCAGTCCCCCCTTCCCCTGCATCTCTGGCCTGTATCCCAGCTCTTGTATGCATAAATAAATAAATCTTAAATTAAAAATATGATTTGATTAGTGTCAGAAAGCTATTTGGTGATTTAAGTTTAGGGTTTCTTTAATTATCCTTTTGTTAATTAACAACATTTAGCAAAAATAATCTTTTACATTTTAACCTAATAGGAAAATTATCCTGGGAAACCTGTACATTCAGTACCATTTAAGCTGATCTCAACATTCTGCCACAATGGCTTCAGATATTTTAAATTTTATTTCCAATTACAAAACAAGACAAAGAAAAACACAAACCAAGAGACAGCAAAGCCACCTGCCAGCCCTCTCTCTTTCTCTTACTGATGACTATTATTAATTGGTATTTACTAGCTCAGGGTTTTATACTTTTTAGGTTCAGGGTTTACTGCTTAACAATGTATCTAAAGAGAAATTTAAGCCCTTTAATCCTTTATGTGAATAGCCTCTTGCTGTGTTTGCTATCTCATTTCCTGAGCATTTGTGTTCTTGAGGAATCAGTTTCCTTGGTTACCTGCTGAGATGCAGCTCAGCATGGACGTAGGCTGGGTTCAGGGGGATGCGCTACATCCTCCAGATGCCTCCTCACCTTGCTGCCGGGGTGTCCACTCTTCGTCAGAATCCTCACTGCCCTCTCCCTTGGGTTTGATGGCCAGCCTTTGGTGGCACATGAAAGCTGGCCGAGGGGTTCTGAGACCTGCGAAGAAGCAAATCTTGGCTGGAAAAGGGAAGAGCTGGATTGAAGGACAGAGGCAGGTAGGCAGGGAGAACAGAGCAAGCCAGGTGTGAGGGCTGCTCTGTCAGCCAGCGGGCTCCGAGACCATGCACCATGCTTGCCTGCAGATGTGTGGCCATGCATGGATAGGTGGAGCCCCTTGGGAGGGTGCCAAGTAATATGCCACCAGCGAATCCACCGCCTCAGGCCCAGCTTCTCTAAGCGCTGCACTTCCCATTACCTATACTGATCAGCGCCTGGTAGTTCCTCTTCACGTTGCGATAGCGCCTTTTCTCCCAGTCACCCATGGCAGTCCACTCCTCCTTGGAGAAGTACATGACGATGTCTCTGAACGCGTCCTTGGCCTGCGGGGAGCACATCTCAGCGCGCAGTGCGAGTCAGGGTGTCCCAGCTACCCTGTGCTGGGCGTGCTCTGTGCTCTGGAAAGATCTTCCTCCCCGGGCCCTAAGGAGCTGAGGCAGCACTGGCCATTTCTGTCCCTGGCACAGGACGTGGCGCTGAGGTATCAGGCCCGCCCGCCCCGAGTCTGCGGTGCGCGGGGGACCCCTGCCAGCCAGGCACACTGTCACAGCCCCCAAAACCCCTCCAGGCTGGCGCTGCCCGCAGCGGCCCCCCCGGCTCACCAGCGCCCCCCGGCGTCCACCTCCGTCTCCCTCGGGCTCTCCTCCCCGGACCCGGCGGGGTTCATGGCTTGGGCCCCGGGCACCCCAAGCCCGCGTCACAAAACCTGCAGGAGGGGCCCAGAAAGGCGAAGCCAGGTCAGTCGACCTTTTGGGCGGGCGCGCGGGCAGAAATGCTGGGACACGGGGCCCGAGGAACCAGTGCGCGGGGGCGGAGGCCTGCGGCGCCCACACCACCAGCCCGTGTTCCCAGGTGCTGTGTGGCCTGTGCGCGGAAGACCCCGGCGGCGCCGGACGGGGGCGCTGAGGCCTGGGAGCTGGGCGGCCCGGCTGGCCAAGGGGGCGTGGACGCCGCCAGGACCGTGGCTCCCTCGGGGCTGCGGGAAAGTCTGGGAGTCAGAGCAGGCTGAGATCCCCAGGCTGAGGGACGGGTTTCCCAGGTTGAGAGGTTTTGCGGTTCCCTCGGGCTGAAGAAATGGTGTCCCAGGATTTCAGGGCTGAGAAGGTTTAGGGTTCTCTCAGGCTGAGAGAAATGGCGTGCCGGGATCTCAGGCTGAGGGGCGGCAGGTCCCGGGCTGAGAGGGTTGGGGATTCCCTCGGGCTGAGGGAGGGAGATGGCGTGCCGGGATCTCAGGCTGAGGGAAGGGGTCCCTCGGTTCAAGGGTTTCAGGGTCTCCGGGAGTTTAGGATGACTCGAGGCCTGCAGGGCGGGAGAAGGGTCAGTGTGAGGCTGAGAGTTTCGGGGTCTGAGGAGGGAACTTGGTCCCTCAGGGGCTGATGTGCTAGGGCCTCCTTGGGTGGGGTGTCCAGGCATGCTCAGGCTGAGGGGGCGCGTTTACCAGGCGCTTGGCGTCTGGGCGCTTGGGGCTGGTGTTCTCTGCTGACAGCCCTTGGGGTCTGGGCCTGGGGCGGCGGGCCTCACCGAGGAGCTTCGGGGTTCCCGCGGCTTAGCGAGCGGGGCGTGCCCTGAGGGTCAGCGCCCCTGGGGCGGGGCTGGTGTCTCCAGCTGGGCAGGGGCGCAGCCCACGACGCTCCCTCGCCGCGACGCCCGCCTCCCGGCGCTGCCACCGCCCCGGCGCCTCAGAGGGTCTTATCCAGACGTGGCCTTCAGCGCTGCAAGTGCCCGTCAGCGCCGCCCGCCAATGGGCTGTGGGGATCGGCCTGGGGGCGGGGCCCAGCCAGCGCGGCGAAGGCAGGGCGGGGCCAAAAATGGGGGCAGGCGGGGCGGGCGCAGTGTCGGGACGAGACCATTGCTGGTGCGGGGCGTGGAGTGGGCGGGGCCCAGCACTGGGGTGGGTGCGGGGCCCAGTCCCCGGGGGAGAGGTGGAGTGGGTGCGACCCATGCCCGGGGTGGGGAGGGGTGCAGGCGGGGCTGCGCCTATCCTGGGGCGGGGCGCATCCGGAGGCGGGAGGGGCGGCGTAGGCCGGGTCCATCCGGGGGCGGGCTCTCCCCTCAGCCCGCGCTCCCGCCTCTTGGTTTCCCAGCGGATTTAGCGCGCGGGCTGTCCACCTCGAGGCCGCCCCTTGCAGCCATTTTATGGGGACGTTTGCGGTGTCCGGAGCTCCCCGCTGCCGTCCCCTCGGGCCTGGCGTCGGCTGCGGGTCCGGAGACGCGACAGTCCGCTGCGCCCCTGCGCGCAGCGACCCTGCCCGCCGCGCGGCCTGGCGCAAGGACGCGCATCCTGGGCTCCTCCCGGTGGCCGCCGCGGGCCCGTCGTCGCGCGCTCCGGCCTGTTTCCACCTGTCTGCGCGTCCCCAGGGGCCGTGGCCGCCGCCCGGAGGGGAGGGCGGGGAGCTTCCCGCGCGGGGGCCGCAGCTTGTCGCGCCTTCTCCGCGGCTCAGCGCGCCCTGGCGTCGCCCGTCTCAGGCCCTAGGTCGGTTCCCCCCACGGGCGTCCCAGCCTCGCGTCTGCGGGGCGAGCCGCCCGCTGGCGCCACGCCGTCGCTGTGTGCGGGAACTGGTTTGCTGGTCCCTGGCTGGTTTTCTCGCCCGCACTTAGCAGAGATAATGGCGCCCCTTGTCTTTCCGTGCAGTGGCCTTGTCTGGATCTGCGTGAGCGTGGTGTGGGCTGCTGGAGTGCGTGAGGACGCGGCCCGCTTCCCCCACCTAGGGCGAGAGTGTGAGTAAAACGACTACTGGACACCTTCAGGCTCGGTGGAATTCGCCCGCAAACCCACCTAGTCCGGCCTGTGTTGGCGGTTGGGGTGGGGGATCTTTACTACGTGTTCCATTTCCGTAGTTGTCCTCTATCGAAGCTTTCTATTTCGTCCCAGTTCATTCTGGGTGGGCATTATTGTTCTGAAAAGGTACCCGCTCCTTCCAGTTACTAAATTTGTGCCCATGTAACTGTCCCCAGTCATCTGGGAGCCTCCGCATTGCCATGATGTCCGCGGCGCTTAGGCCCCTTTCCTGTCTGGGTCCACCCGTTCAAGGTTGCTGTTCTGATGGGGCTGACTACAGCTTTGTCAGCTGTCTTTTCTGGGGGACCCACCCTTGGCTTCACTGTTGTTTCGTATTGTCTTTTTTATTGCCTATTTTATTTATTTCCACTTTAACGTCTTAAATTTCTTTCTCCTGCAAAATTTTGGCTTTCTTCCTCTTTTCCAAGTTCCTTTAGGACTCAGTTAAGTTGGTTATTTGAGGTTTTTCTCTTTCTTCATGTAGACATACATTTCAATTAAATTTCCTCTCAGTACGCCCATGAATTCTGATAACTTGTATCCTCATTTTCATTTCTCTCTGGTCACTTGAAAGTGCTTGCTTTAATCTGTTGTCTACCAGAGGTTACTGAGAAACATGTTGTTTAATCTGCTCATGCTTAAGGCTTTTCCAGGTTTCTTTTTGGGCTTGATGTTATTCTTACAGAATTATGGTCAAAAATAGCCGTGGATATGATTTCAATATCCATAATTAATCGCCCCCAGAAGTTGAAGAGCTGATGCTCTGGAGCATTGTTACCACTGTCAGGCTAGAAAAGATGGGCTTTTAAATTGGGCTGCGTATGAGAACCACTGGAGACTTCCATGCTGCCTGGTTCACTGAGATATCATGGATTGAAAACTCTCAGCCAAGTGCAGTTGTGCAGACTTCTAAAGGGATGTTTACATTAAATACTTGCATCTTTTTAAAAAAGAATATTATTTTATCGGGCCTCCCTGGTGGTGCAAGGGGTTAAAAACCTCACTGTGAAGCAACCCGCAGCCTCTAAAGCACGAGTTCAATCCCTGGCTGGCCAGGTAACACCCCACAGGGTGCAACAGACCTCTCCTGACTCACCTGCTGCTACCCACAGCAGTGTCCTTTGGTCATTCTGCCGGTTCTGTTCCCCACTGTCTCTGGTGAATCTTGTCACCCCCCACATCTGTAGCCTGACTTGCATGCATAAGTAAAATGATTAAAAATTATTTATGCATATGAGAGCTAAGAGCTGTGGTGTAGGCATTGGATGGTGAGAGGATTCACCAGAGACAGAGTGGGGAGCAAGCAGGGTGATCCACTGAACTTCACTGCCAAGGGGGCAGTGGGGAGACAGGAGGTCAGCTTTTACTGCAGTGTAGGCCCTACATCCTGTGGCCTATTTGCAGATCCAGGGCAAGTTCTTAAAACCCTTGGGGAGCAGACTTGTTTCTGAGATGTCTCTGTTAATACACACTTTACACCAATTGTGTCCATCCTGCTCCCCCAAGCTGGGATGGAGGCCAGTGCACTTTAAATGTGGTAAATTTGGACCTCCTCCAAGGCACAGGGGTCAAGTGGCAGTGCTCTTAAGCTACCAGCAGCTACTTTGGCCTGAGTTCTTTCCCTGGCCAGGAAGCTGACCTGTAACAGGGTTGTCCCCAGGAAAGGGGGCGGAGTTTGGGCTGCCCCTCTCCCTGCCCTATAACAGATTCTAAGGGTAAACTGTCTCCCCACTGCACCTCTCAGCAGTGTGTTACAGTGGACCTGCCTGTTCTGCTCCCCACTCTGTCTCTGGGGGGTCCTCCCTGAACGTCTGGCCTGCCCCCACCTAGTGTATGCATAAATAAATAAAATAAATCTTAAAAAAATAAAGCTTGGTAGTAAATCATAGTCTATTCAAGTGACATGATTGGGGTGTAGTATTGTTACAAGAATGAATCCAGAGTGTCACAAAGAATCCAGTTGCCGTGATGTGTGGACACTGGCTCAGGTGCCTGGCAAAGATGCTGATCTGGGGCACTCTGCACACCAGTCGACTCTGAGCTGCAGGAGAAGGCCTGACATATGGACAGTGCCCTGCTCCATGAAGCTCTTGAGGCTCTCCGAGGCTATCATGTGACAAGTGTATTAAGAGCTGCCATATGATCCAGCAATTCCACTCCTAGGTATTTACCCAAAGGACATAGAAACATCAATTCCAAAGAGCACCTGCACCCCTATGTTTATATAACAGCACTGTTTACAATAGCTAAGCTTTGGAAACAACCCAAATGCCCCAAAATAGATGACTGGATCAAGAAGATGTGGTACATATATACCATGGAATATTACTCAGCATTCAAAAAAGATAAAACACATGCAATTTGCAGCAACATGGATGGCTCTGGAAGGGATCATGCTCAGCGAAATAAGCCAAAAAGAAAAAGAAAAATACCGGATGGTCTCACTCATAGCAGGAATCTAGAAAACTTAAATAAGGGACCAGGAAAAAGAATAACTGTAAGAAAAAATATCAATCAACAAACGACTGTGAACCAGAGACACTCTGTGGGGATGGAGGGCGGGGAAAGGAGGGATTGTGTTCAAAATAAGGCGGTTGCAATTGTATGGGGAATATAAAAATAAAATTTAAATTAAAAATAAATGAGGGCAGGCAGTGAGAGCAGATTTCCCTGCTGGAGCTAGAGCACCCCCCACCAGCACTAGCAGGGAGATCTGCTCTCCACCGGCTCTGTTTATGTGCGGACTCACTCTGATGACTCCACAGCACAGGTCTTTCTTTGTGCAGGGGAGGGACGCTGTGGGCCCTCCCAGCCCAGACACAGCAGGACTTGTTCTTGCCCCAGAGAGCTATGGACAGGACTTTGACACCTTCCTTTCAACAGACTTCATGGTGGCAACTGTCCCTGGCCCCACACAACTAACAAGCAGCCACTGTGAGCACCCAAGTCCCGAGTTGGTTAAGAACAGAAGTATCAGGCCAATATATTATTAAAAAGCAAAACAGGCTCCAGAAGACAGAAAATTCAAAGGGCAAAAATTGCTGGGTATTTTTTTTTAAATAATATATTTTTATATTCCCCATACAATTGCAACCCCCTTATTTTGACCCAAATCCCTCCCCTCCCGCCCCCACCCCCTAAAAGTGTCTCTGGTTCATAGTTTTTTCTGATTTTGATTTTCACTTTCTTATATTCATTTTCCTGTTCCCTTATTTAAGTTGTCTAGGTCCCTGCTATGAGTGAGACCATCTGGTATTTTTCTTTTTCTTTCTGGCTTATTTTGCTGAGCATGATCCCTTGCAGCACCATCCATGTTGCTGTTTATGTGTTTATCTTTTTGAATGCTGAGTAATATTCCATGTATATATGTACCACATCTTCTTGATCCAGTCATCTATTTTTGGGCATTGGGTTGTTTCCAAAGCTTAGCTATTGTAAACAGTGCTGCTATAAACATAGGGGTGCAGGGTGTGCTCTTTGGAATTGATGTTTCTGTGTCCTTTGGGTAAATCCCTAGGAGTGGAATTGCTGGATCCTATGGAAGCTCTATGTTTAGTAGGTCCAGAAATCTCCACACAGCTCTCCATAGTGGTTGGACCAGTTTGCACTCCCACCAACAGTGCAGGAGGGTTCCTTTTTCTCCACATCCTCGCCAACATTTGTTGTTGCTAGTTTTTTTTAATATGTGCCATTCTCACTGGTGTAAGATGGTATCTCATGGTAGTTTTGATTTGCATTTCCCTGATTACAAGTGATGTTGAACGTTTTTTCATATGCCTGTTGGCCATTTGCATTTCCTCCTCAGAGAAGTTTCATTTTAGCTTTTCTGCCCATTTTTTCGACTGGATTATTGTCTTTGTTGTTGCTGAGTCTGATCAGCTCTTTGCAGATTTTTGTGATCAATCCTTTATCATTAGTGTTGTGTGCAAAAATGTTCTCCCAGTTGGTGGGGTTTCTCTTTGTTTTGGTTATTGTCTCTTTTGCTGTGCAGAAGCTCTTTAATTTGATGTAGTCCCAGCTGTTTATCTTTGCCTTCACTATCACTGCTTTGGGTGATGTGTCTGGAAAGATTTCTTTGATGTGAATATCTCGCAGTGTTTCGCCTATATTTCCTTCTATGTATTTTATGGTTTCAGGTCTTACGTCTAGTTCTTTACTCCATTTTGAGTTGATTTTTGTGTATGGTGTGAGGTAGTAGTCAAGCTTCATTCTTTTGCATGTAGCGACCCAGTTTTCCCAGCACCATTTATTGAACAAACTTTCTTTGATCCAATGCATAGTCTTTGCTCCTTTCTCAAAGATTAGTTGACCATAGATCTGTGGGTTTATTTCTGGATTTTTTATTAGATTACATTGGTCTGTATGTCTGTTCTTGTTCCAATACCATGCAGTTTTTGATGATTATGGCTTGTAGTATAGCCTGAAATCTGGAGTGTGATGCCTCCATTCCCTTCTTTTTTTTTTTTTCAGGAGAGCTTTGGCTATTCGGGGTTTTTGGTGATTCCATATGAATTTCATCAATACTTGTTCTATTTCTTTGAAGAATGCCATTGAGATTTTGATTGGAATAGCATTGAATCTGTATATTGCTTTTGGTAGGATGGGCCATTTTAATAATATTTATTCTTCCAATCCATGAGCAGGGTATGTCTTTCCATTTCTTTGTGTCTTCTATTTCTTTTAACAGTGTTTCATAGTTTTGTTTGTATATGTTCTTTACCTCTTTTGTTAGATTTATTCCCAAATATTTGATTTTTTTTGTTTCGATAATAAAAGACATGGTTTTTTAGATTTCTTCTTCAGATTTATTGTTTGTGTATAGGGAGGCTACTGACTTTTGCATGTTGATTTTGTATCCTGCCACTTTACTGAACTGATTGTTGAGTTGGGTTAGTTTTTCTGTGGCGTTTTTGGGGTTCTCTATATATATTATCATATCATCTGCAAATAGTGATAGTTTGACTTCTTCTTTTCCTATTTGGATTCCTTGTATGTCTTTCTCTTGTCTTATTGCTCTGGCTAGGACTTCCAGTATATACTGAAAAGCAGTGGTGAGAGTGGACATCCTTGTCTTGTTCCAGATCTTAATGGAATTGCTTTCAGCTTTTCACCATTGAGAATGATACTGGCTGTTGGCTTGTCATAGATGGCCTTTATGATGTTGAGGTATGTTCCTTGTATCCCAAGAATTTCAAGGGCTTATCATGAATGGGTTTGCACTTTGTCGAAAGCTTTGTCAGCATCTATTGATATTATCATATGGTTTTTATATTTCTTTTTGTTGATGTGTTGGATAACGTTGATTGATTTTCGGATGTTAAACCATCCTTGTGTCCCTGGAATGAATCCTACTTGGTCGTGGTGAATTATCTTATGGATACATTGTTGGATTCTGATGGCTAAAATTTTATTGAGGATTTTTGCATCAGTGTGCATTAGGGAGATTGGCCTGTAGTTTTCCTTTTTTGTGTTGTCCTTGTTTGATTTTGGTATTAGTGTAATGTTGGCTTCATAGAATGTGTTTGGTATTGTCCCTTCCTTCTCAATTTTTTGGAAGAGTTTGTGAAGGATAGGCACTAATTTGTCTCTGAATGTTTGGTAGAATTCATTTGTAAATCCATCAGGTCCTGGGCTTTTGTTTTGGGGGTGGTTTTGATTCCCATTTCAATTTCACTGCTTGTAATTGGTCTGTTTAGGTGTTCTATTTCTTCTTTATCGAGCTTTGGGTGATTGTAGAGTTGTAGGAATTTGCTCATCTCCTCTAGATTGTTGAACTTGTTTCCATATAACTGTTCATAGCAGTTTCTGATTACTCTTTTGATATCTGCTGTGTCCGTTGTGATTTCTCCTCTTTTATTTATGATCCTGTTTATTTGTGCTTTCTCCCTTTTTTCTTTGTGAGCCTGGCTGGGCATTTGTCTATTTTATTGATTTTTTTGAAGAACCAGCTGTTGGTTTCATAGATTTTTTGGATTTTTTTTAGTTCAATTTCATTTATTTCTGCTTTGGTTTTTATTATTTCTTTTCTTTTACTGGGTGGGTTCTTTTTGTCGTTCTTTTTCTAGTTCTTTGAGCTTCGAGTTTAGGTTGTTTCTTTGAGTTCTTTCTTGATGTGAGCTTCTATTGTTATATATTTTCCTCTTATTACTGCTTTTGCTGCATCCCATATATTGAGGATATTGGTGTCCTCTTTGTCATTCAATTCAAAGAATTTTTTAATTTTCTTTGATCTCCTCATTAGTCCAGTGGTCTTCCAGTAGTGTGGTTTTTAATCTTCATGAGGTAGGAAAGTTCCTTGCATTCTTTTTATGGTTTATTTCTATTTTGATGCCTTCATGGTCAGAAAAGATGGTTGGTAGGATTTCAATCTTGGTGTATCTATTGATGTTTTTCTTGTGCGATTAATCCTGGAAAATGATCCATGTATGCTTGAGAAAAATGTGTACTCCGTTTTTTTTTGGGTTTAGTGTTCTATAGATGTCTGTTAAGCCCAAATGCTCTAGGTCCTTATTTAGAGCTTTAGTGTCTTTGCTTATTTTTTGTCTTGTTGATCTATCCATTGTTGATAGCGGTGTGTTGAAGTCTCCCTCTATGTATGTGTTTTCTCTGATGTCTGTTTTCAGTGAGGACAACAGTTGTCTGATATATTTTGGTGCTCCTTCGTTTGGTGAGAATATGGTAATGAGTGTTATTTCTTCTTGAAGTGTTGTCCCCTTGATCATAATGTAGTGACCATTGGGGTCTCTTTTTATCTTAGTGGCTGGGCCTTGGGCCCGGCTTCTCGTTAACCCCGGCAATCTCAGGCTAGGGCTGGGGCAAGCCTTCTCTCCGACCCCAGCAGTCTCCAGGCTGGGCCCTGGGCTGGCCTTTTGGTCGACCCTGGCATCCTCCAGGCTGTGGCTGGGGCCGGCATAGTGGTCAACTGAGGCCAGCATTCTGGTCAGCTGTGGCAGCCTCCAGGCTGAGGCTGGGCCTTGGGCCAGCCTTTTAGTTGGCCCTGGCTGCCTCCAGGCTGGGCTGGGGCTAGTATTGTGGTCTGGCCGACTCCAGCAACCTCAGGTGGGAAGGGACTGGCCTACTGTTCAATGCCAGCAGTCTCCAGGCTGGGTCTGGACCTGGACATGGCCTTTTGGTCACCCCTGCAGCCTCTAGGCTGGGGCTGGGACTTGGTCCAGCTTTATGGTTGACCTGGGCAGCCTCTGGTGTTCTGGTGAACCAGGCAGCCTTCAGGTTGGAGTTGGAGCTGACTTTCTTGTCGACTCTGGTAGCCACTAGGCTGTAGGTGGGGCTGCCTTCTGGTCCAGCCAGGAAGCCTCCAGGCTGGTGCTGGGGCAGGCCATCTGGCTCCCTCAGTGAACCCTTGCCCTGGGTCTCCAGGCTGGGGCACCCCTGTGCAGGCAGGTGACCCTGCTTGGGGTGTCCCCTCCTGGGGGTTTTCCCCCATTAAATCCTTCATCCTGGAGCTGGGGGTGACCCTGGCAGGTGGTCGCCCACACAGCCTGGATTCCCTGTGAACCCCTTGCCCTGAGCCCCATGGACGGAAGTCCTCTGGGCAGGCGGGCAGCTCTCGCAGTGGGGTTTCCCCCCATGAACCCTTTGCCCTGTACTCCTGGAGTGGGGGTGCCCCTGAGCAGGTGGGTGGCCCCAATGGGGGTCCCCTGCATCCAGGGTTCACTCTGGGGGAAACTAGCACCCCTTCCTGCGCTTCTGTGGTCAGTGTACTTTTTCCCTGTCCATGTCTTTGCAGTGGGGCGGGGTGCGGGTATGCTTCTGGGCCTCAGCTCAGTGGCTGGTGGCTTCTCAGCCATTCTCCATCAGGTGCTGGTGCTTCCTGATCAGGGAGGGTGGGTCCCCGCGGTTCTCGCAGCGGGAGGGTGTCTGGGTTGCGTCATTTGCATTTGCTTGAATGGGGGATGTTCACATGTCTGCCTGTGGCCACAGAGATGAGGTGTCTTCCTGGAGAAGGTAGTGAGACAGGGCAAGCTAGGGTTATTAGGCAGTTTTAGGGATAGCGCAGGAGGGGACCTCTGAAAAATTTAGGGAGGGTTCAGAGATAAGGACAAGCAAGGGAAAGTAACCCATTCCATTAGGAAAAACAAACATGCCAGGACCAAGGACAACATTGTTAATGCTGGTCCTGGTTTCCTTCAGGTGGTAAAGGGAGGCAGAGATTGGAGAAATGGAGAGTGGTTTAATTTATGGTCACATTAGAAGGGCAGCTGTTTAACTTCAATGCAGGGATGCCCATCCAGAGGACTGGGCCATAAATTTAAAAATGCAACTAATGGGGAAAGAAAAAGCTGTTAGATAAGGAATGTGAAGATCCCCACTCAGTAGCAAATTAAGTGAGACAGCTGAAAACTAACCAATTACAAAGAGACTGGTAAAGTTTTAGAATAATGAGGGAAAAAAGGTATATATTCCCTGAGACACAATTCTACTTTGGCTTCCTTGCCCCTCCCAGGCCTGGTTCCCTGGCCTGGGAGTCCCACTTTATTTCTGCTCTTTTTCTCCTCAATAAACTTTTTCATCTTCTAAACAAACTGCCTCTTCTCACTTGCTTGCCTGAGCGTCTGCGAAGTTCCTGTTGCCACTTCATGAGACACCAACCCGTGGGGGGTCTAGCGGCTGGGGCTCAGCGCTGCCCTGCAGCCTGGAATCCATTCCTGGCTGGGAGACTAGGCCTGACAATTCCAGTATCAGTAGCAGGGCTCCTTTGCCCACTGCTTGTTGGGGTCATTTGTTTCTTTGCTCTTGGATGTGTGAGACTGTGTGGATGTTGAACATGAAGCCTGTGCCAGATGCTCAAGTACTTTTTCATTTAATTTGGGTGTTGCTTTTTGTTTTGTGATGGTGTCTTTTGAGGTACAAAAGTTTTTTTTTTTTTTTTTAATGTATTGATCTTGTTTGTTTAGTTTTCCTTTTGTTTCCATTCCTGCAGGTAGCTGTTACATCCCAAGTCACCTTTGGCATGATATGGCCTCTAGCATCAGTTTCCTTCAGGCAATAAAAGGAGACAGAATTGGCAAAAGAAATGGATTAATTGTCCACACACTGCAGAGGACAGCGACTCATAGGTCTGAGAGACCCTGTTCTGCTCTTGGGTAGAAGGCAGGGGCTTGTGTACAAAGGAGTTAAAATAGGGGGAGATGGGCAAGGATGCTAGGAGCTTTAGTAAATCCTTTTGTAATGGGGGCCCCCAGGAGAGGGGGAGGTTCCAGGTTTCCTGCCCCACCCAAAAGAGGGAGGAGCTGAGCAGAGAGAAGAGAAGAAGCTGCAGAAGAGACTGGGAAGGCAAGAAGCAGGATGGAGCCAGAAGGAGAACTGGAGGAGGCACATGGAGCATAGGGACACATGAAGAAATTGCACTTGCCTTTTGGTCGTGGACGGGGTGACACAGATTCAGGTAAGATACCCGTGGGAAGGATAACAATGGCATTTTTTGTCTTGATTTTGATTTTGCTCTGTTCCTCTGAGACTTGTCTGGTTGTTTCTGATCCTTTTTTGTGGGTCCCCATCTGAAGATGCTTTAGGCTTCTGAAGATGCTTTTAGGCCAAACACGTTTGGGTGGACTTTTACCCAAGAGGGGATGGGGAACATTGGGTGCTTGGTTTAAAAACTATGTTCCTTGCCTTTCCTGTATTTTTTACTAATTATATTAAAGTTCCTTCCCACGAAAATCTCATTTGTTTTGGGTTGATGTGGCAGATGGCAGAACCCATTTAGAGCAGGCAGGTTTGCAGTGTCTGGGGTGCCCCTCTCCCTGCCCTGTAACAGTTTGATGCAATGTGTATAGATCTGAGGAGATCGGCAAGGGTGGGCACCTGCTCTGCTTTGTTAAACCCCGGTCATTCATTTCCAAGTTATTGTTGTAGGAATTTTGTTTCTTTCCCTTAAAATACACAAGACGGATTTGTCAAGTGCAAGAGCTAGGGATTCTCATGGTGGGGTATGTGCGAAGAGAGACCTGTCACTGCACCAGTCATGGGATCCTGTCTGATTCCAGTGCCCTATGAATGAACAGTGTCAAATCTTCTGGTATCCAATTAACAATTCCACATATTGTCTTACTTTTTTAAAAAATACACATCTATATACTAACTTTTTTTTTTGAAGTCTAATGTTTATTTTTTATAATAAATTTTATTTTTATATTCCCCATACAATTTCAACACCCCCATTTTGACCCCAATCCCTGCCCTCCCTCCACCCAACCCCAAGTGTCTCTGAAAGTGTCTGGTTCATAGATTTTTGTTGATTTTGATTTTCACTTTCTTATAGTTATTCATTTTCCTGGTCCCTTATTTAAGTTTTCTAGATTCCTGCTATGAGTGAGACCATCCGGTATTTTTCTTTCTTTTCTGGCTTATTTCGCTGAGCATGATCCCTTCCAGCGCCATCCATGTTGCTGCAAATGGCATGTGTTTATCCTTTTTGAATGCTGAGTAATATTCCATGGTATATATGTACCACATCTTCTTGATCCAGTCATCTATTTTTGGGCATTTGGGCTGCTTCCAAAGCTTAGCTATTGTAAACAATGCTGCTATAAACATAGGTGTGCAGGTGCTCTTTGGAATTGATGTTTCTGTGTCCTTTGGGTAAATACCTAGGAGTGGAATTGCTGGATCATATGGAAGCTCTATGTTTAGTAGGACCAGAAATCTCCACACAGCTCTCCATAGTGGTTGGACCAGTTTGCACTCCCACCAACAGTGCAGAAGAGTTCCTTTTTCTCCACACCCTCGCCAACATTTGTTGTTGCTAGTTTTTTTTAATATGTGCCATTCTCACTGGTGTAAGATGGTATCTCGTGGTAGTTTTGATTTGCATTTACCTGATTACAAGTGATGCTGAACATTTTTTCATATGCCTGTTGGCCATTTGCATTTCCTCTTCAGAGAAGTTTCTTTTTAGCTTTCTGCCCATTTTTTGACTGGATTATTTTCTTTGTTGTTGTTGAGTCTCATCAGCTCTTTGCAGATTTTGTGATCAATCCTTTATCATTAGTGTTGTGTGCAAAAATATTCTCCCAGTTGGTGGGGTTTCTCTTTGTTTTTGTTATTGTCTCTTTTGCTGTGCAGAAGCTCTTTAATTTGATGTAGCCCCAGCTGTTTATCTTTGCCTTCACTATCACTGCTTTGGGTGATGTGTCTGTAAAGATCTCTTTGATGTGCAAATCACGTAGTGTTTCCCTTATATTTCCTTCTATGTATTTTATGGTTTCAGGTTTTATGTCTAGTTCTTTAATCCATTTTGAGTTGATTTTTGTGTATGGTGTGAGGTAGTGGTCAAGCTTCATTCTTTTGCATGTAGCAACCCAGTTTTCCCAGCACCATTTATTGAACAGACTTTCTTTGCTCCAATGCATACTCTTTGCTCCTTTGTCAAATGTTAGTTGACCATAAATCTGTGGGTTTATTTCTGGATTTTCTATTCGATTTCATTGGTCCGTGTGTCTGTTCTTGTTCCAATACCATGCAGTTTTGATGATTATGGCTTTGTAGTATAGCCTGAAATCTGGGAGTGTGATGCCTCCATTCCCTTCTTTTTTTTTTTTTTTCAGGAGAGCTTTGGCTATTCGGGGTTTTTGGTGATTCCATATGAATTTCATCAATACTTGTTCTATTTCTTTGAAGAATGACATTGAAATTTTGATTGGAATAGCATTGAATCGGTATATTGCTTTTGGTAGGATGGCCATTTTAATAATGTTTATTCTTCCAATCCATGAGCAGGGGATGTCTTTCCATTTCTTTGTATCTTCTTCTATTTCTTTTAACAGTGTTTTATAGTTTCTTTGTAAGGTCCTTTACCTCTTTTGTTAGATTTATTCCCAAGTATTTGATTTTTTTTGTTTCGATAATAAGGGGGATGTTTTTTTTTTCATTTCTTCTTCTTCAGATTTATTGTTAATGTATAGGAAGGCTTCTGACTTTTGCATGTTGATTTGTATCCTGCCACTTTGCTGAACTGATTGATGAGTTCAATTAGTTTTACTATGGAATTTTTGGGGTTCTCTATGTATATTATCATATCATCTGCAAATAGTGATAGTTTGACTTCTTCTTTTCCTATTTGGATTCCTTGTATGTCTTTCTCTTCTCTTATTGCTCTGGCTAGGACTTCCAGTATTATATTGAAAAGTAGTGGTGAGAGTGGACATCCTTGTTTTGTTCCAGATCTTAATGGAAATGCTTTCAGCTTTTCACCATTGAGAATGATACTGGCTGTTGGCTTTTCATATATGGCCTTTATGATGTTGAGGTATGTTCCTTGTATCCCAAGAATTTCAAGGGCTTTTATCATGAATGGGTGTTGCACTTTGTCGAAAGCTTTCTCGGCATCTATTGATATTATCATATGGTTTTTATATTTCTTTTTGTTGATGTGTTGGATAACGTTGATTGATTTTCGGATGTTGAATCATCCTTGTGTCCCTGGAATGAATCCTACTTGGTCGTGGTGAATTACCTTATGGATACACTGTTGGATTCTGATAGCTAAAATTTTATTGAGGATTTTTGCATCAGTGTCCATTAGGGAGGTTGGCTTATAGTTTTCTTTTTTTGTGTTGTCCTTGTTCGGTTTTGGTATTAGTGTAATGTTGGCTTCATAGAATGTGTTAGGTATTATACCTTGCTTCTCAAATTTTTGGAAGAGTTTGTGAAGGATAGGTACCAATTCGTCTCTGAATGTTTGGTAGAATTCATTTTTAAATCCATCTGGTCCTGGGCTTTTGTTTTTGGGGAGGTTTTTGATTATTATTTCAATTTTGCTAATTGTAATTGGTCTGTTTAGGTGTTCTATTTCTTCTTTGTCTAGCTTTGGGTGATTGTAGAGTTGTAGGAATTTGTCCATCTCCTCTAGATTGTTGAACTTGTTTCCATATAACTGTTCATAGTAGTTATTAATTATTCTTTTGATTTCTGCTGTGTCCGTTGTTATTTCTCCTCTTTCATTTATTATCCTATTTATTTGTGCTTTCTCCCTTTTTGCCCTTGTGAGCCTGGCTTGGGGTTTATCTATTTTATTTATTTTTTCGAAGAACCAGCTCTTGGTTTCATTGATCTTTTGGATTGTTTTTTTACTTTCGATTTCATTTATTTCTGCTTTGGTTTTTATTATTTCTTTTCTTCTACTGGTTTTTTGGGTTTTGTTGTTCTTTTTTGTAGATCTTTGAGCTTCGAGATTAGGTTGTTTCTTTGAGTTCTTTCTTGTTTCTCGATATGAGCATCTATTGCTATATATTTTCCTCTTATTACTGCTTTTGCTGCATCCCATACATTTAGGAAATTGGTGTTCTCCTTGTCATTCAATTCAAATAATTTTTTAATTTCTTCTTTTATCTCCTCATTAGTCCAGTGGACTTCCAGTAGTGTAGGTTTCAATCTCCACGAGGTAGGATAGTACCTTGCCTTCTTTTTATGGTTTATTTCTAGTTTGATGCCTTCATGGTCAGAAAAGATGGTTGGCATGATTTCAATCTTGATGTATCTGTTGACGTTTGTCTTGTGCCCCAGTATATGATCGATCCTAGAGAATGATCTGTGTGCACTTGAGAAAAATGTATACTCAGATTTTTTTGGGTTTATTGTTCTATATATGTCTATTAAGCCCAAGCACTCTAGATCCTTATTTAGAGCTTTAGTGTCTTTACTTATTTTTTGTCTTGTTGATCTATCCATTGTTGATAGTGGCGTGTTGAAGTCTCCCACTACGTATGTGTTTTCTCTGATGTCTGTTTTCAGAGATGCCAATAGTTGTCTGATATATTTTGGTGATCCTTCGTTTGGTGAATATATGCTAATGAGTGTTATTTCTTCTTGAAGTATTGTCCCCTTGATCATAAAGTAATGACCACTGGGGTCTTTTTTATCTTTTTAAGTTTGAAATTTGTTATCTGATATGAGTATAGCTGTTCCTGCCTTCTTTTTTGGTCCATTTGCTTGTAGGATTGCTTTCCATCCTTTAACTTTGAGTCTATTTTTATCTTTTGCAGCTAAATGTGTTTCCTGGAGACACAAAAGGTTGGTTTTGTTTCTTAATCCAGCCTGCAACTCTGTGTCTTTTTCTTGAAGAGTTTAGTCCTTTTACATTTAGAGTTAGTATTGATATGTTAGCATTTGTGTTTGTCTTTCCTTTGATTTTATTTATTTATTCTTTTAATAACTTTCTTTGGCCTTCATTTGTTGTTATTCGTCCCTCTGAGGTTCTGACTTTAGGACTCCTTGTATTTTTTGGAGTGGGGGTTTAGTCGTAATGAAATTCCGGAGTTTCTCTTCGTCTGGGAATGTCCATATTCTTTCTTCAAAGAGGAAGGAGAGCTTTGCGGGATAGAGTATTCTTGGTTGGCATCTGTTTTCTTGGAGTCTGTTGACTATGTCCCTCCACTCTCTCCTTGCCCGTAGTGTTTCTTCAGAGAAGTCTGATGTCAGTCTGATTGGTTTCCCTTTGAATGTTATCTGTTTCTTCCCTCTTGTCAGTTTCATTATTTTTTCCTTGTCTTGGATTCTTGGGAGATTTACTATTATATGTCTTGCTGTATTTTTCCTTTCATCATGGAAGTTTGGTGTTCTTGCTTCTTGTATATCAATTTTCAGCTCCTTCTTCGCGTTTGGGAAGTTCTCTTCAATTATCTCCTGGAATATTTTTTCTGTTCCTACATCTCTCTCCTCTCTCCTTCTGGGATTCCTATAACTCTTATATTTCCTTTCCTCATGGAGTCAGATAGTTCCCGAAGTCTTTCTTCGGTCCTTTTCATTCGTACTTCTCCTTCCTTTTCTGTTTTAGTTCTTTTTATTTCTGTGTCTTCATGAGTACTTACTCGTTCTTCCATTTCATCTCTTCTGCTTTCATTGCTTTTCCCAGAGTTCTTTAGCGTCTCCATTAATTCTTTGATCTCCTGCATTTCATTTACATCCCTCTTTAAGGACTCAATTTCATTCTTCTGGTCATTAATTATTTTCCCCTTATCATTGTTTTCCTTTATGACTTCTGTCAGTTTTTTAATCACAGCAATTTTAAATTCTCTATCTGGAAGGCTCAGAAGTTCTTCCAAGTTACTGTCGTTGCAATCTGGTAGGTGGTTTTCTTTTTGCGGTGTGCTTTTTTGCTGAGGAGTTGCTGGGTTGCATGTGGGTTTTCTACTCCCTACTGCCTGTTTTCTAATTTGCCGTACTCCTTGTGACACTGTGTTGCTGGTACTGGTCGGCAACTTGGGTGACCTTCCCAGCTCACCACTGGCTCCTCTGGGGAACTTCTGCTGTGTTCACAAGTCTCCAGCAAAGAAAGATCCCTTCTGCAAAATGGCGATATGGGAATGTGCTCCCCTGCACGCCCGGTCTGCCCCAGTGGTGGGTGCTGCTCCCCTCTGGGCTGGAACTGTAGGCTAGAAGGCGCCCGGCATGGGCAAGTCTCCCAGCTTACCTCTGTCTCCCCGGTGAGCCTTCTGCTGGGTTTACACAGTCTCTATCAAGAAAGGTCCCTGCTGCAAAATGGCGATGCGGGAACATGCTCCCCTGCATGCCTGGTCTGCCCCAGCGGTGGGTGCTATTCTCCTCTGGGCTGGAACTGCAGGCTAGAAGGTGCCCGGCATGGGCAAGCCTCCCAGCTTATCTCTGTCTTCTCGGTGAGCCTTCTGCTGGGTTCACACAGTCTCCAGCAAGAAAGGTCCCTGCTGCAAAATGCCGGTGCAGAGTACGCACTCCCCTGCGCGCCCTGTCTGCCCCAGCAGTGGGTGCTGCTCCCATCTTGGCTGGAACTGCAGGCTAGAAGGTGCCCGACATGGGCAAGCCTCCCAGCTTACCTCTGTCTCTATATACTAACTTTTTAAAAAAATACACTTCTATATACTAATCTCTGCATGCACTTAATACAAATATAGCCATCCCACCTGTCTCTGATTGAGAGTGTGTGGCCGAGTAGGTCAGAATTCATGACCTTCGACTAGGAAAACACTCCTTGTGAAACAACATGGAGTATTGGGATCCCAGATTCCTGTTGGGTGGGTAATAGTTATTTTTAGATTTACTGCAGGGCAGCCTCTGCTCTGTGCACAGACAGCTGTACACAGTGGACCGTGGGCAGGAGCACCCAGAGACACAGGTGAAAAGAATTAGAAAGAACAGCTGGGACACTGCTAAATAAACACTAAATGAATAATCAGAAATTCAATCATAGAATTGGGAAAGTAGGTGCCTTCAATGTAAGAAAACTATGTCTTCCTTTGAGTAGGTTTGCACCATAATGTACTATCGACTGGCAGGCACCCCAGCAGGGTTGCTTGTCCTCTGTTTAGATCAGGCACTGCTGTCCCTTTGTTCCGATATAGCCCAAGTGATCCTTGTCCCTGGTTGCCTTTGAACTCCATGGGGGCTCCCAGACAACATCAGGAATTCCCCAGTTACCACTGATGAGGGCTTAGGATTGACACCCTGGGAGGGGTGACAAAACGATCAGATTAGATCTGGACAAAATTACTTTCTAGTTTCCCCTTTAGTTAAAAAATATGTGTGCTCTCCTGTTTTAAGTGAGACAGCATTTTTGGAAGTGGAAATTGTAATCAATGAACCCTTGTTCTAGTGTATCTCTTTATTTAGAATTATTCCCCACACATGTACTTGTTTATTTCTTTTTGTTATTTTAGAAAAAGAACATAGAATCATTAACATATGTTCAAATTTGGGCCTCCCTGGTGGCGCAGGGAGCCAGCACTTTGAAGCTAACCATGCCACTGCAGCATGAGTTTGATCCCTGGCCAGGGAGCTGACCCACATGGTGCAGCAGACTGCACCTGTCTCCCCACAGCTACCCTCACCAGTGTATTTCAGTGGATCTGCCTGTCCTGCTCCCCACTCTGTCTCTGGGGAGCTCCCCACTCTGTCTGCATCTCACCCCCTGTCACTCTGGCCTACATACCAGTTCTTGTAGCATAAATGCATAAAATAATCTTTAAAAATATAATAAATTATAGTTCAGCACAAAGGATAACAAAAGCAAAATTATTCAAAAAAATAAATTCCAAAAAAGCTCTTTTTTTAAAATTATATATTTAGACTGTATTTTGAGAAAAGAAATCACCAGCAAAGATCTATAACCATCACAGACTTGAACATGACCTGATTCTAGTAAGATAGTTATAGACCATCCATCAGTTGCAGTGTGTCTGTGGCATCCCTAGTCATGAGTGTCTGTGTCATACATGGTAAACCTCTGTTCCCATGTTGGGAATCACAAGATTCCCATGGGACATGGGCAGCCATTGGGTATCAGTGAAGAAGGGTACGCAGTTCCAGGTTTGCTCTGGGTGCTGTATCCATTGTGTGCAAGTGGGTAAACAGCACATTAAACAGGATGGCACTGATGGCTGAGAGTTACTCGGAAAGTTGAGGTAACGGGAGTAATTGTAAGGGATGAGCTGGGTTAAGGGAAGACTCACTGTTGAAACCCCTTGTGCAAGGGCGAACAGTGTAGACATGAGATTTTAGAATTACCAAATGAACTCCATTAACTGGGTGAAGAAATGCAAGACCACACTGTATCATAATCTTCCTCTCTGAGTAAGCACAAATATGTGGCTGTCGCTATATTATTTCATTTGCCCTTCATGCCAGTTCATCACCTAAGGGTGTGTGTCACTAACTGTGTACTTGACACATGCTTTTAATTTTGTCTGGTATTTAAAATTTAAATCAATCATATTATGTTCATTTTATATCTTGACTCTTTCACTTAACAGTAAAGCACAGACTTTGTGTGTGCCACTTACTATTCCTAGAATCAAAATTCCAAATGACAGTTTTTGAATAGTTTTCTCAGAGTAAAATCCCTCAGGTGGCTTCCCAGGTTCAGATCCTCCTTTTCGTTATTTTAACTTTCATCACCTGCCCCGCCTATGTGATGTGGCTTTTTCCATGCAGACCACTTTCCCTTTTCTGCCACTGCCCCTTTGCCCCTCACTGTCACAGCCTGCCTCTCAGCACATGACGACTCCTGTCTAGCGGCCTTTCTGCGGGCCCCTATCACTGAGAAATTAGTGCATTTCAGCCTTCTATTAAGCCCCCCACATGTAGTTCTTTGACTTCAGGGTGGGCTTAAAAGTGGGAGTGTTTGTGGGACTTGGAACTGGCTTCCCTAGTGGCTTTCAGCCAAGGAAAAATTATATTTTATTATGATATATTTATTGATATACAATATATTATTATTGAATATTATAATTTTTATTATGATTTTCACTTGGATCATATGACAACCAGGATAAAGACAGGACAGCATTTCAGCTTTTATATCTTCATTTAGTGTTTATTTTCCACACAGGCCTTATATTGTATGATAAAGACAAACACCGTCACCTCAGGCCTTTTACACCTGAGGTTCTCTCCTTAATTGTGGAATAATATTCTCAGGAGAACCTTTCCAGGTACTGCCTATAATGTAGGAGGTACTTTCCAGGTACTGCCTATATTCACCGCTATTCCGGCCTTTATTCATAACACCTGTCTCTACCTGATAATACCCCAGCCTCATCTCTTTTACCTCATTATCCTTTCCCCTTCCCCATTAAGCTCAGAAACCTCACTGTTTATTAGCAAGTGCTGCTTTTTATTAATAATTATCTTTATTTACTTGTTTGCAATGGAGGTTTCTCGCATTTGTCTTAGTCATTCAGTCTGGCTTTACTAAAACGATTGCCTCAGACTCCTTCCATTTCACTGTAAATGGCAACATTTCATCTCTTTAGGGATGACTTGTATTCTGTAGTGTGGATAGAACACACCTTCTTGATCCATTCTCTGTCAGTGGGTGTGTATGTTATTATTTATTTATTTTTTATTTTTTTTAATTTTTTGGTGGGACCCTCGCCAGCTGCCAGGGAATGAACCAGCACTGCAGAGGCTGCGGGCAGCCTCGCAGCCAAGCACTCAACCACTGTACCACAGGAGAGGCCCTTATTTATTTATTTATTTATTTATTTATTTTAATGGAACTAGGTTTTAGGACAGAGGTGCAAAGGTGTGTGTGAGAGGATTCACCAGAGACAGAGTGGGGATCAGGGCAGGCAGATCTAGTGAAATACACTGCTAAGGGGAACAGCAGTTGAGACAGGAGAGGTTGCTGTGCCACATGGGTCAGCTCCCTGGCTGGGGATCCAGCCTCATGCCTTAGTCATGAGAGCACTGAGATTTAACCTTTAGGTCACCAGGGAGGCCTGTTCGTTACCGTTTTTCAGTGATAATTTGGTTGTAAACATGTGGAGATTGTTGCCTGACATTCACTGTGCCTTCCAGATTCCTTTCTCATATTGATGTGTGTTGCAAATGTGTCAGACTATATTTATTTTTTTTAATTGTTGTAAAATATACACAATATTTACCACTAAATATTTTTAATCCAGGCATTTTATTGCATTAAGTATGTTCACATTATTGCAGAAATATCACACCATCCTTGTCTACAACATTCCAATCCCCAGGTTAAACACTGCTCCCCATTCCTCTTCACCCTCATCCTTTGGAAACCACATTCTACACTGTCTCTGAGTTTGATTGCTGTGGACCCCTTGATAGAAATGTAAAAATTCCCTGTGAGTCCATTTACATCTTAAAATCATGGCTTTAATTTTCCTACAGTCATAGCTTATATCAGAATTTTCACTTTTTTTTATTTACACAAGCACTGAGCACAGACAGAAGGCAGGAGGGTGAGAGAACTCACCAGAACCAGAGCGGGGAGCAGAGCAGGCAGAGTCACGAAGTACACTGCTGAGGGGAGCAGCGGGTGGCAGGAGAAGTCTGTGCGCCATGTGGGACCCTAGCCAGTGAACGGAGATCGAACCGGTACTGCAGAGGCTGCGGCAGCTTCACAGCCCAGCACTCAACCACTGCACCACCAGGGGAGGCCCTGGAATTTTTACTTTTAAGGCTGAATAATAGTCGGCCACAAATATGCCACATTTTGTTTTTCAATTATACCTCAGTCGACACAGGAGATCCTTCTTGATTTTGACAGGATATGAGCAGTGCTGATATGATTAGGGGCATAGAGATGTCAATTTGAGTTGCTACTTTGAATTCTTCAGCGTTTTTCCTGAAGTGGAATTGCTCCGTCATCCATTCATTTTATGCTTCCTTTTCAAAGGAATGGACAGAATGTATTCCCATGGCAGCTGAGCGTTTTACGTTGTTCCTCAAATGACAGAATCACACTGAAGCTTATAGACCTTCTGTACACTCACCATTCGATGGACATTGACAGTGTTTTCCCCCTTGACAATTTTAAACCCATTGACAGATGCCATTGTGTAGTTAAAATAGCGTCACAGAATCCCAATCATATGTGGGTCACGGGCACCATGGCATCATTTCGAAAGTTGGCATACAACTGAGCTTATAGAAAATGGTGATTTTTTTATTTACTTTCACTAAAAACTAGTAACAAATTTGAAAGGAGTATTTTAAGATCACTTAGATTTTGCTAATGGTGTAGGTGGGAAAAACCTAAATCTCTCATACCAATTTATTAACCTTTATATTGTTTCTTGTTTAAATTAAACTGACATTTCCTTTTGACATGCTTTTTATGATGGATTTATTTTTTCTTTTAGAAAAAAGTGGTTTTATTCGGTTCAACAAAAGCTACTTGTATGAAAAGTTACACAAATAGTCAAAGCCAAACATTTCTAATATATATACCAACTCCTGGCCTGAGGAACAAAATATCACCAAGCCAATCAGTGTCGGTCATTGGCTCATGCTCAGGGTTGTTAAAATGCCCCACCCACCCGTGCCCCACCCATAAGGTCTTGTTGGCTGCAATTGTAATGTGAATATCAAGTCCTCCTAAAGTACTGATGTTATTTTTTTATTTTTTATAAGATTCATCCATTCATGCCTACAAGATCTGGGGTGCAGGCCAGAGGTATGGGACAGATGAGAAGATTCACCAGAGACAGACAACCAGAAACACAAATTATCACAACCAGTTCATCCATGACAGAGTAGGAGTAGGACAGGCAGAGTCAATGAAATACACTGCTGATGGGAGCAGTGGGTGAGACAAAAGAGGTCTGCTGTGCCATGTGGGTCAATTTCCCTGGCCAGGGATCAAACACTGTGCTGCAGTGTCTGGAGGCAGCTTGACAGGACAGTCTGTTAACCCTGCACCAGCATGAGGCCCCAGAACTGGTGTCCTTGTCAAATGGAATGATTTGATCTTATAGAATTAAAGTAAGTTAAGGGTTTACTCTCATTCTGCCTTTTGGGTGTCATGAACAGCAGTGCTGAGAACATTCCTGAACAGGCTTTGGCTTTGACACCCACTTCTAGTTATTTGGGGTACATATCTAGGAGTGGAAGTTTTCAACTGTACAGTTACTGTCTCTTTAGTGGAAAATGTCCAGTTATGTCATGGTACTTTGCCCAGTTTCTGATTTCCAAAAGCATTCTTGCCAGTATCTGTTATTGTACAATTATCACCCATGGGATGTGTGTGAAGGGGCACAGCACTGTTTATGTGTGGAAGGATTAGCACACTGTTGCTTTGCTCTGAAGCGATATTTGACAGTGGGAAGTGTGAGCCTTGACATTGACTATTTTCCGCTATTGTCTTGGCTGTTTGTGTGCCCTTGAGAGTCCTTATATTAAAGTTAGGATCATCTTGCACATGTTTCCTCCAAAACCCTTTGTGCATATTCATAGGAATCCCGTTCAATCTGCACGTGTCATGATGATTGCCATCTGAAAAATATGGAGTCTTTCCATTCACAACTGTGGGTTGTTTTCCCCTTCGTTTAGGGTTTCTTTCATCAGTGTTAATTTTCAATGTACAAGTCCTCCCCTTGAGGCATAAAATGGCTTCCTTACACATAAGTTATTATTGTAGACAATCGTTTCAAGTGGATGTAATGTTTTCAAAACTTGTTTTCCATTTTACCTGGTCATGTGTATACATGAAGTAGATGGTGGGTTGTATTTGGAAAATTAGTTTGCAATCTTAGCAAATTTTTGTTATCTGTAAGATGATGTGATTGGCCGTCTGTGAATAGACGACTTTTGTGTTCTCCTTTCACACACTGGATGCCTTTTATTTCTTTCCTCATTGCTCTGGAAAGTATTTCCAGTAAAATTGGGAATGACTGTGGTGAGAGTCAGTGTCCTGGCCTCATTCTTTACACCTGGGGTAAAGCACTCAGGTTTCAAAACGGAACATGATGTTCACTTTTTTTTTGTATAATACTCTATATCCTATTGATGAAATTTCCTTTTATTCTTGCTTTTACTGATTATATCATGAAAAGGCACTGGATTTTTTAGAAAGCTTTTTTCTGAATTACTTGATCCATGTTTGTTCCTCACACAATTCATGGATTTATTGCATGTCTGTTTTAGTATGTTAACAACCCGACTTTCTGGGACAGACACTCGTTTCATCTTTTCATAGGCTGTTGGTTTCATATTGTTATTTTGTGGAGGAGGACTAGGAGTGAAATTACCACTTTAGTTTTCTGTTCTTGTGATGAATTTTTTTGATTTGACTGATTATAAGTTGGGTGTTACTAGTTTGGAAAAATAGGGTCATGTTTTATTGGGTAGGTGTTTAGAATGCAGGTTATAATTTGAGTAAGGGCAAAGTTATTGGCATGGGCAAAATTCCCAGCTCACCCCTGGCTCCTCCCAGGAGCCTTCTGCTGGTTTCAGGCAGTCTTTACTGGAGAACTCTCCCTGTTCTAAAATGGCAATGTGGGACGCACTCCCTGCGTGCCTGTGGTTCAGTGTGGTTAGGTTTATGGTTTTATGATAACTAAGATGATAGTCATGATTTAGGGTTATGGTGATAGCATAAATTCTGTTTCTGTTTCTGATTTGGATTGTTTTGTGAGCATGAATTTGCAGGCCTGGTATGGAGTGAGTGTGAATGAGTACGTGGATGTGTCTTTAATTTTTTTGTTTTTCCAACTAATCTGTCTGCTGTTCATTGCATGGCTCTTCATCTGGAGGGGTAGGGAGAAATTTCCCATCCTTCCTCACACAATGGTTGATGGTTCATTCATTCCTGTTGCTATATATTATTCATGCATGTAGGAATGACCAAAAAATTTTGCCTGTACTATTCTAAGATCTTAGATGAGATCCTCTGTCACAAAAGAGAGATTGTAGGAGAAAAGCAAACAGAACTTTAATAGCATTTATATTTCTTATACATATGAGGGATAGAAGGGGAGGCCTAATAAATCCATAAAAGGGCCCAAGGAATCACCATTACTGCCATCCTCAGATAAAAACAAAACAAAAGAATGTCAGGTGAGGGAGAAAGTTAATGGAATGTGATCATGGAAAGAAAAACAAGCCAGGGTATCACTGTTCTTTAGATGAATGCCCAGAGCTTACCACGGATGAGGTTGGTGAGTTGGTTTGAATTTGTTATTCTCTATTCCTGGTAGAGAGCAGGCAACCTCAGAACTGGTGATTTCCCTTAACAGTACACAACTCTCACAGGGGGCAACTTCTTGTT
Source organism: Talpa occidentalis (assembly GCF_014898055.3). NCBI lineage: Eukaryota > Metazoa > Chordata > Mammalia > Eulipotyphla > Talpidae > Talpa > Talpa occidentalis. The sequence continues at coordinate 3,395,974 of NW_023601851.1, read as the reverse complement.
TTTGAGAGATTCTCTCAATCTTGCCCAAAAATAATCCTGACACCATTGAGATAGGCTCTGCTTTCATATTATGGTTGTCACGTGATCTTACGCCAAAGAGGCTTCCGTGGGGTCACGTTCTATGCCCTTTCCCTGGAGGAATGACAGTCTTCATTAAAGGACATCTAGGTTTTTAAAAAGATTTAGCAATTGTAAATAGAGTGTCTGCACATAATAACATGGTAGATTTTGTTTGAATATATTTTTCTTTTTTTTAA